>NC_028455.1:31369411-31370866 GCF_000263155.2 Setaria italica | reverse complement strand
AGTGGCGCCAGCATCAGAAATTTTATATGACAAGAGGGTACTATTGAAGCTAAAAGGCAAGTTTTATAGGACGACGATTAGACCTGCAATGTTGTATGGTGCAGAATGTTGGCCTACAAAAAGACGATATGTCCAGCAAATAACTGTTGCGGAAATGCATATGTTGTGTTGGATTTGTGGTCATACGAGAAGGGATCGAGTCCAGAATGAGAATATACGTGATAGGTTAGGGGTAGCACCAATTGAAGAAAAGCTTATCCAACACCGGCTGAGATGGTTTGGACATATCCAACGAAAATCTCCGGAGGCACCGGTGCGTAGTGGAACTCTAAGGCGTGATAGTAATGTGAAGAGAGGCAGAGGAAGACCAAAATTGACATGGGAAGAGGTAATAAAAGAAGATTTGAAGGGATGGAATATATCCAAAGATTTAGTCTTGGATAGGAGTGCTTGGAAATAGCTATTCATGTGCTCGAACCCTGATTTGTGATTCTTGTTGGGTTTCAACTCTAGCCTACCCAACTTGGGACTGGGAGGCTATGCTGTTGTTGTTGTAATACTATTATTTAAGGGTTGAGTTTGAATATACTTGAAAAATTGAAGCAGATTTGTTTGAAATATGATTTTATAAAAAATTACACTCTTGTTGTGTTCTAAATATTAGGTAACAAAATGCATCCGCTAAAGTTGCATTTTGGAGATCATGTTGATGTAAAACGAAATATGAGTAGTGCGTGGAAATGTACGGCTCCCTCCTATGAGACATTGGTCAACCCGGCAACGATCGGCAAAATCGATCGCATCTGTCGTCCGTGCGATGGCGAACGGGTGCATGGCATCCAGCCCGGCACCGGCCCTCCTCGGCTGTCCATGTACACTCTCCCTGCCGGCCACTTTCCTGCGGTCCTGCTCCTGCCTGCCTCTCCATGCATCCGCAGTTCCGCACCACCACATAGTCCGGCCCGGGTAAGATCCTGGAGCAGACAGGAACGCGTAGTCGCAATTGGAAGCGCGGACTGTATAATTATGCCGCCCAACACGTCCGGCACGGCCAATATTTCAACTTTAAACTTTCCATTCGGGCCGTCAAATTTCAATGCAAACAGTTTAGCTGACTTTGGTGATCGTGAACCTGAAACCGCAGAGCATAGGTTCTTGGACTTGCACGCCAAGCGGGAGCTGGCTATGTAACTACGACATGCCCTAGTAGGTTGAACCAGGTGAAAAGGAGCTTTTAGCGTAAGTTGAAGAATCAGAACCCAAAAGGCGCATGAAAATTTGGTTAAGCTTAACTAAACAGAGCTTCGGTACGCAAGGATAGACAAGGGCTCCCCGGATTCAGGGGACATAACCACGAATGCTAGAAGCCTAATCCACCTGATCCCAGACATACTTTACACATCCGCCCAAATACTACTGACTGGGTCAATTTGATGATTGGTACAATAACAAAGA
>NC_028455.1:31363065-31368644 GCF_000263155.2 Setaria italica | reverse complement strand
AGACTGAGAAGAATCAGGAGGTACAGAATTAGGTCTGGCCATGCTCCCAAACTGAGGGGACTGAGCAGGAGGTACAGAATTAGGGCCAGCCATGCTCCTGAACTGGGAGGTATTAGCAGGAGGTACAGAATCAGGTCGACCCTTCCTCCCAAACTGAGAGGATTCAGGAGATATAGAATTAGGTTGAACCATGCTTGCAAATTGAGAGGATGCAGCAGAATGTACATAATTAGGTTGAGCAATGCTTCCTAGCTGAGAAGGTGCAGCAGGCACAGAATTTGGCCTGGCAAAGCTCCCAAACTGTGGGGTTCCAGAAGGGAAAGATTTAGGTCCGTCCATACTCCCAAATTGTGAGGATCCAGTGGGTAGAGAACTATTCCTGGCATTGCTTCCAAGCTGAGGGGATCCAGTTGCAGCCGATCTAAGCTCTCCATGGCTAGAAAATATTTGCTGCTTTTGGGCACCAAATCCAAGTTGCAAATCACACTGTTTAAGCAATTAGCAAACTGTCACATGGTTACTCAGTATTAAAGAAGCTCATGAATATACATGAGACATAAATCACTCAACGCACTCTAACAATGCCAAGAAAAAAAATCAGTAACAATATTGAACCAGACCAAGGTCTACGCTAAAAACGTAATCATAATAAGCAAGTTATGAGAACATCAGCCATCAACAGAACTTTTCATTGGTTATTACACATAAGCAAAATGACTCGCCAAAGCAATATTAGTAAATTTGACATGAAAAATATGTTGTATCATACATTAATATTTTTTACTAATGTACATTCAGAATAAAGTAATGGTCAAGTGTGTGTTTTTGAGACTGGTAAAAAAGGGGTGGAGCATTTCAACGTGTTATATAGTTTAAAACACATAAAAATCAAAGGGGTATTTTTTCATATTTGAATTGCCAACATGCAATGACGTGTGTAAAATATGCTTCGGCACGACAGAATAGTACTTGCATTATAAATAACTGTTTTCCTTTAAGAAATATAGGGCAGATGTTTTTGGTGCCATAGCAGTTTTGCTCACCATGCAAAAGTTGTGGGTATGATTATTCTAGCACAACTAATAACTTACCAATTAGTCAAAACTGAGTCCATGGAGCTGGTTCAGCTCAAAACTAACCAGTTCAAGTGGCTTCAATTCTATAAAATACATGTCATGTGCGTCCCTATGTAAGAACCAAATTGAGCCTTACTTTAATTTGTATAGCCAACCTGCTTCATAACAGGTGTGGCACAGGTCTGTCCAATTTTTTTAAAAACGGTAGCAACAAGTGCTCCATAACAACCGAAACTAGTTTGTGACACTTGATATTAAAAGGCTTCTTGTTGTTGGTATCAATAAGTCTTGCCAGGTATTATATGAACAGAGAGAATTCATGCACCAGAGTAATGCACCTTTTTTCAGGTTTTGAAAATAGACAACTCTATTAAGCTTTTTAGTAATTTACTATACCACCATCTAATGTAGAGCAAATGAATTTAAACTGAAGTTAAGGACACCATGAAAGGGCAGAAATCCGATAAAGAAAGTAGATGCATTTTTTTGGTGATAAACTAGAAGTCTGATGAACAAAGAAATACATTATCCGAATAATTGATGTGCTACACTGACAAATTGCAAAGCAAATGTCATCAGATTGGCAACATCTATCAATGTTTCTGTTTCTTTATAGTAAAAATGCTTCGATGCTACAAGAATTGTGTGATTTAATTAAAAGGTAATCCATGTAGCAAACAGCAATCACAAAACCATATAAAGGAAAAAAATACTAAAAGGGAAACCCACTAATTTGAGCGGGTATAATATCATCATGGCTCAACTAGATCTTAAAAAGTATATATTCAAAGAGTCAAGTTACCTGATCTTGGGATGTGCTGGTCACTGGAACATCGCCAACAGATTGGACTGCAGAGGACATGTTAACAAAATTGGCCTGTGTAGACATAAGACCATTGACATTTCGGCAAGTTCTAGATGCAGCATGAGGTTGACAACCAGGAACACAATCATTATAGCGGTTTTGCATCTCATTATTCGACTTCCGCATCACCTCAAGCATGGGTACATTTGGTTCATTGTTATTGATGGGTTTGTTGGCAAATGAACCCTTTGCGAAGTTGACATCACCTCTATTAGCCAAAGAGCCCTTCATGCAGTTGACATCACTTCCACTTCCCTTGATAAAGTTACCTGCTGCCAGAGTGTTTGATTCTGGTTGTGAACAATGGCTAGAAGGGGTTTATGTGAGTAAAGCTGTTATTGAATTGGGAAAAACCCCTTTCAGTGATACCCCCACTAAAGGTACCACTATGTAAGCTTCAGTACCAAATCCTGCTTCCTTACTTGTTCTGCACTTCGCATTATCATCTGGTCTGGTATGGACATAAGTCTTTACATTGTTTTTTGGTTGCACTTGACGTGGAAGCCAAACAATCAGCCTTTAGTTGCCACAGGATAGACAGGTTGTGTGCCCAAATTCGCGTGATACACCGCGGTATTGTTCTTGTTGGCAAAAGGGTTAGCTTTCAGAGCACCATAATCGTGGCCATAAGGTCCATAACTTGGATCAAAGCATCTGGAGGCAGCAGAAGAGGTTTTGTTCACTACATCAACAGAACTAGATATTTTATTGCTTGATCCAGAACAGGAAGAAGCGCTAGACGCACCATCATTGTTATTAAAACTGCCACGAAAACATTTTGCAGTAAAAGATGACTGATTAACTTCGTTAAGGGCAGCTGATGTTTCATTGTTTGCACTAGCAATAGGGAAAGATATGGTATCCAAAGATGAATTGAGGTTGACATCTCTTGCTTTCACAGCGTTACTGTCAGCATGCTTTGGAGCAGCAATGCCATGATCAACAATTCGGTCCTGATAATGATTTGCTGTTCCAAAGGCAGTAAGTCTGCCAACATGGTTATTTCCCAGCTGACCATTAAAAATATTTACTCCAGCAAAGCCATTAGCGTTGCTCAGAGATTGATGACTGGTGTTCAAAGCTCTTTTTGGAATTGTTGCAGCAGCATGACCTGTATCACTTGGATACCTACATACACTTGGAACATCTGTAACTTTATTTGGTCCAATGTAATTGTCTGAACAATTTGTACTAAAAAGCTCAGTAAAAAGTCCATTTGAATGATTGTGGTGCTGAAAGCCTGCTTCACCATCAGAAACCTTGTTCTGTCCACGTGAGTCAGTCAACTCCTGAAGGCTAAATGAAACTTCTGCCAAGGAACCATTAATTACCCTTGCCGAAGTAGCCTTATCAAAGAATGCTTCAGGTGTCAGCCCTTGATACCTTGCATGAGATCCAACATGGCCAAAGTACCGTGATTCCTCTTCAAAGGTCTTTTGACAAATAGGACATTCAAATTTTCCATCTCTGCCTACTACTGGCTCACCAAATTTGCCAGTCCGGCGCCTCTTAGCACTCATTTCATGGCATGAAAAATGGTGCTGCTCGTATGCAGTTTGATCACAAAAGGTCCAATTGCATTTCTGGCAACTAAGAGAAGCAACTGGAAGTATATCACCTGAACCAATCTGATCTTGAGAACCCAAAACCTGTCACATACTCCATAAATCAAACTAGGTGAATTAAAGTACACAAAATTAAGTTTATAAACTTTAAACTTACATTATCAGCACCATTACTAGCACATAAGTAAAGCTGTCCTGTGCTTTCATGCTGATTAGTGACTGATTTGACCTCTGGATACCCAAGAAGTGACATAAGGTATGCAGAAACGTCCTTGCAAGTAGAAAATTGATTTCCCTTGGGGCTGGAGAGCAGAGTGTGCAGATTTAGCTAGGTGAAGAATCATATAACAAAGTAGACAAGCAAAACACCCAATTGAAATGGCTTGCATTTTTAAAATGCATCAATCGAGCAGCAAATAAAAAATACATATTGCAAAGCAGATATTTAACATTTAAAGTTTGCAACCAGAATTTCGCAGCAGCAAACACCAAAAATGTTATTGACTGTTGGGCAAAACACCATAGCAACAAAAGATAATAGTTTAAAATTAGAAAATATATAGGTTTACATCCAAATAAGGATAAATACTCTCTAGCATTATTATAAAGAAATGGCAAACAGAAAATACACAGTGGTAATACTGAGAACAATGCATATGATGGGCCATATTAGGAACAAATGGTGATTGGAATGCTCACATGTCCCTTTTTTTCAAAGGTCCTCTCACTAAACATGTGTGGTCTGGACTGCATGTCAAGGGAAAGAAACTAGTGGAGCCACATTAGTCCATTAAAATTTATTTATGTTCTAACCTTAAAATATCAGACTCAATAAAAATATAATGATCCTGATAAGCATCAACTCAACCATGAACCGGTGGTCAGGTAGGTTGCTGTAGTGCACATACTAGATACTATGCAAGAATTGAAGAGTACAAAAAAAAGCCTGCAAAGCACAGGAGCAGAATATCGGAATGGCATAAACACTGTTCATTACTCAAACAACAGTTTCAGATGCTGCTATATGCCTATACCATGACAAGCACCAAGTCTGTCTCTGCACTGAAGAAAATCCAGCACTACACCAAGCATGCATCTCAGGTTAGTGTTCTACTAACATCATTAACATCTAAAACATATCTCCATTCATGAAGAAGCATTTGACAGGATGACAGATACCAAGCTACGGTGAACTAATCACTCAAACAACATAAGTTTCCATACCGAACAATTTCCAAGGTTAAGCAGGAATAACTGATAATGTTCTTCTGCACAACTCACCATACACTACTACAGCATCTCTGAATAAGTAAACATCAACACAAGTCTTAAGGTTTTTACCTAATTCTAGCATAGTTCCATTCCAGTTTGCAGAGAAAGAATCACAGGGCAAAGTGGCAAACCTCACGTAGCTGAAGCAGCGCACCCATACTGTGCCCCCCTTCCGCTTGAGCCCGAGCTGCAGCTTCCATCCGCGAGGGAGGTGATCCCCGAAGAACGACGCGTCCACATACTTCCTTCGTTGCCTCTGGCTCAGCCACTTCCCCGCCACGCTAGCGATGAACCCCTGCAGCTCGGTCTCCGAAGCCATTCCGGCCGTCCGCCTCCGCAGCTCCGCGTCGTACGGTTCCACCATCCCCGCAAGCCTCACCAGGTCAACGGAGATCCCCTTCGCGTTCGTCGTCTCCCGGTCGGGGTCCGGGGGCGGCGAAGGGGGGGAAGACTCGATTAGGGCTAGGGTTTGGGGCTCGGTAGGGGGAGGGAGAGAGGGGTCGTCGGGGATGAAGAGGCGGCGGAGGTGGTAAGCGACGAGGTTTCTATCAGGGTCGTTGCGCGCGGTGGAGGGGTGGGCGGAGGAGGGGCGGGCGGACGGGGACGAGGAGGAGGCGGCGGCGGTGCCGAGGCGGAGGCGGGAGAAGGTCTGCTTCCTGGAGCCCGCGCTCTCGTTGAAGACGGCGCGGTCGATCTTGAGGGGCGGGAGCGGGTCGGCGTCGGGGCAGCTCCGCGGGGCGAGGGCGTGCGCGGAGCGGCGGCGAGCGCGTCCAGGTCGGACTGCGAGAGCGTCCGCAGGTC
>NC_028455.1:31342935-31357580 GCF_000263155.2 Setaria italica | reverse complement strand
CTTTAATTGGGCTTGAAATTAAGTGCGTTGTTTTGCGGCCGGACCCGAGAGGGGGCTCCTATAGATAAGGAAGCTACCTTTCCAGCTCATCTCCGGCCCAGTAACCTCTTCTCCCTCACCTTCTTGTTCTTCCCCGGCAACTCCCCACCCCACCGCCTCCTCCACCACCCCGGCCGGCGGCTGCCGCGCCGCCCGCCCACCGCCCACCCCACCCTTCCTAACCCGAAGCCACTAGCGACCCCCGCCACCGGCCACCGCCCACCGGATGCCTAGCCCTGCCCGGTCGGCGGCGTGGGAGTGCCCCCGCCGCTGGCCGAACTGCCACCACCGCCGGACCTGCCGCCGCCGCCGACCTCCCTCCTCCTCTAAGGCCGGCGGCCATTAGAACCTCCAAAACCCGGACCCCAAACCCTAACCTTAACCCTAAATACCGCCGACCTCGACCACCGCCCGCGGCCGGTGGCGACCTCGCCGCCAAGCCGCCCCGCCCACCTCCCGCCCCTCCGGCAAGCTTCTCCTCTCGGCTTCCATCCCGGTGGCTGCGCGTCATGGAGAAGACGACCTGCCGCGCGAAGAAGGTGGAGATCGTGCGGCCACCGCTGACCGCACGAATCTCCAACACTGGAAGGTCAAAGGCCTATCCATCTTCCGGAAGATGGATAGGTTTTTCCGGACCCGAGACGATGACGCGGAGGCCCAGGATACGGGAGTTTTTTTTACTAGGCTTTGAGTTGGGCCGTAAAATTACGCTCGGTTCAGGCTGTGTACTTCACTACTTCTTGGAGCATCGGAATTCGGAACACGGGACGAATTAGCGAGGACATTACCAGATGATTAGTAGTGGCATACCCAATCAGTCCGTGAAACACGTGCTACAGCGCACGGTTCAGATTTTAGTGGTCTCCCAGCCGGCCGGCCCCACGAGGGGTGCGTTTGGTTGGGAGACAATGTAGAACGGGACGGTCCCGTCCTACTTTTTCGGGATGGGATGATCCCATTTCTTGTTTGGTTGAATGGGATGGGGTCGTCCCAATTTTTTGTTTGGTTGGAGAGATTGCGACAGACAGGACGAGCACCGTTTTCTCATTCTGCTAACACCGTTCGTGGGGCCCACCTGTCATACTAACCACCGAATCTCAGGGGCCGGCCGTGCTCGCCCGCGGCGGAGCTCCCGCCCGCGCCGGCCGCGTCCGCCCGCGCCGGCGGCGGGTCCGCCCGCACCGGCCAAGCTCGCCCGCACAAACGGCGCGTGACGGGGGCGAAGTGGGATGCCCCCGTCCGCTCGTTTTTCCCGGACGGGGACATCCCGGATCTTCGCGGTATATTTCTCGATAGGGATGTCCCCGTCCCACTTGTCCTCCAACCAAACGCGGGACGAAGTGGGATCGTCCCGTCCCGTCCCACTTCGTCCTCGCAACCAAACGCACCCTTAATGGGTGGCCGTGGCCGTGGCCGCGCACGGTCAAGAGCTGTCTGTAGCGGCCGTATCGCCCTGGCTGGCACGAGTCCTTGACTGCTGAAACAGTGAAATGCTCAAATGTATCACCCCGTGCAGCAGAGCACTGCATAGCCGTGTCAAGAACTCAAGACCCACCGACCAGATGCATGCTTTCAGGGCAAGGGTGGCTGGCATGGCTACCTGAGATCCTGATCAGCGAATGCTGTAACTATTTCAGGACGGCAGAAGGCGCCAATGAACATGCGAGCAGCCATCATTAGGGACCCGACCGGTGCGCATGTGCCTTGTGCAATTTTGACCCGTGCCATGATCGTTTCCAAGCGCCGCCCGACATTGGCAATAAGTTAGTTGACGAAATGCTCCCTTGCATTCATATCGTTTCTTTTAAAAAAAATACTGTAACATTCTCAACAGTTTATTCAGGAGAAAAAAACAGGTGCTAACTTGTGCATATATAGAGCACAATGAATACCATTACTATTCACTTCCTCAGGGCCAAACCACCGGCACGATGATCGCCGTGGACCACGGACGCCGGCACACATACTACCCGACATGTACATGATGAAACCCGACCGCTAGATTCTAAGACAACGGAGAGAAAACAAGTGAATGAAAAGAGAAAGGAAAGAAAGAATCAAAGAACACTAAGAAATCTCGCTGGAGCCGCGTGGGTGGTGGGAGCGCCGCCGACGCACGGGCGATCCATGGACGTGCAAAAATTCCTCGTCAGATACAATGCGATAGTTTCGCCGTGTCACGCTCACGCACGGGATCTCTGTTTGAATCCTGGCCTGACACACGGCCGCCGCAGCCAGCACCGGCCCCTGCCGCCCGGCCGCGGCCCGGGCAGCAGAGAACGCGCGACGACTCGCCGGCGGATCGCATCGTATGGCTGCCCGCGCGGGTCGTGGATCAGGCTCGTAGAGGCGGTCGCGGCACTGGCACTTCCACCCGACGGGCTTGTAGTTGGAGAGCGTCGCCACCTCGTCAGCGCGCGGCTGAGCCCGGCTCGCGACGCGCGGCGGACGGCCCGGACGGCCCGACGGACATCGTGGGCACCTGCACGGCCGTGCACGGGCTGCACTCGTAGCACTTGCCGCGGCAGCTCGGCGGGCTCGACCCCAGCCGCACCTTCTCCTCCCGGGCCGGCCCCGCGCCGCCCTGCACACCGACACACACCACGTTACACCGTGCACCAACACCAAAAGCACAAAGCGAGAATGCGAGATCGCTCGGCGCGCACCGCACGAGCACGTACCTGCAGGGGAGAAGAGCGAGGAGTATGAGACTGAGGCCTTGGGAGGCAGGCGGCTTCGAGGACCAAGCCGAGAAGGGCGAGCAAGAACACGGCGGCCGTGAGGAAGACACGCGCGGCCGCTGATCCTGGCCTCATGGCCGAAGCTGGCGGCTGGCTAGAGCAACGAGCGCGCGAGCGCGTGTGCGTGAGCCCTCGTGCTCGCTCGCTCATTCACCCACGCCTGCCGTGGGGCGAAATGGCCAATGGGCGATGCGATTTCGGCGTGTGGACAAAAAAGAGGATGGCGACGCCTACTTATAGCAAGAACCACTTGAGCTTTCGAAGCTGCGGGCTGGCTCGAGAAGGTGAACACTGAGCAGTGAGTGAGCGAGCTGCCATTGCCCGTGGGCAGAGAGGGTGATGACTGATGAGGTAATGGTCAAAGGAAGGAAAGCCCAAACGGACGGGGAGAAAAAGGTCAGATGAGCAATACGGATACGGCTATACCATGCCAACGTAGGCACAATTTTCCAGGACGTCTCCCATCGGCTTTGGGTTCCTCTAGATTTCGTTCGAGATCTCCCGGATCAAGCAATGCGAGGTGAAAGGTGAGATCAGATCTCTGACCGTGCCTGCCGCCACCGAGCCCAGCAGGCCAGGACTGGTTGTGTAGCCCAGCAGTGCACGACGGTGGTGCCGCACAGCCGCAGTCGAAGCAGCAGGCCGGCGGTACGGACGGAGCTGCGGTCGCCGCTGTAACAGTAAACACAAGGGGAGCTGAGCCGTAGACTCACCGTACGTAGGCCGTAGCTGCTGTAGCACTCCAGTTTTTACTGCCGTTTATTACCGGTCGCTGCCGTGACGCCGTCGCAGTAATTGACTGCCACTTGACGGGCACGGTGCCCGGGGCCTTGACACCCTTTTGACTGGCTCGCCATTCGCCGGAGACCGGAGCCCGCCAACTAGAACCCTGGACCCAGATCCAAATTTCACTCGCTCCTGACACTGTGTTGCGTGGACACATGCGATTGATCGGGTTCACGTCATCATCTAAAGACGCCTTGTCAGTGCAGCCGAATGCGGGTCTTGACTCATCAGGTGGCGCACCTGACCTGTCGAGGGGCCAGAAGCATCAGCTAATAACTGGCCACTGTGGCTGTGGTGTGGGTGAGAGACTGAGAGCCATGGATCATCTCTGTTCTAATGTTCCGCTAGAATGCTTGCTAGAACAGTAAGGGCAAAACACACCCAGCAAAGAACTTGCTCAAAACAAAGCATCAGTCTAAACTTGCTAGGTGATTTTATTAACCTGCATGTATCCCAGAAAGGTGTCACAAATATCCATCAGGTGATCATGCGAGAAGGAAATTGAAGGATCCGTGTTTCTGTTCTCCTTTTGGTCCACGGAAGTTTCTCCAGCGTCTGCACTCGAGTCAGGACAGAGGTGATGCAATGAAAGCAGAGAGACAGATGAAAGACCAAGGCCATGTTTAGTTACTCCCAACTCCCAACTTTGACACTATGCAAAAAGAAGATTCCCCATCACATCAAACTTGCGGTACATGCATGGAGTACTAAATGTAGATGAAATTAAAAACTAATTGCACAGTTTTGTTGTACTTTGCGAGACGAATCTTTTGAGCCTAATTAGTCAATATTTGGACAATAATTCACAAATACAAACGAAACGCTACAGTGTGCTACAGTGCTGTAACAGTAATTTGACACCTCCCAAATTCCCCAACTAAACAAGGCCCAAGAGGCATGTAGGCGCCTCTTCCGATCCCCGGCCCCCAGTATGGTATGAAAAGATGGTTGCTGTTGAACAAGGACACCAGTCTCTAAGGCTGTTCATATACAGTACATAGCCAGGCATTGGCATTTGGCAAGCGAGGCAGGTGCTGACAGCAGTAGGAAGAGTATTGCAGTCTCTTGCAGTAGCTATGCCGAATCCACAGTACCTGACTACACGATTGGAGTCTGCAACAATTGACCACAATCCTCGGCTTCTCCTGTTCTTCAGCACTCCTGAGTCCTTCGCTACCCCTTTTTTCTGTTGAAACATGCCCGTATAACTGGTATAAGCACATGCTGAACTAGGATGAAGTTCTTTGATATTGCATCAACATGCTATATATGTAAATAAACCCAGGGTGATATTATGTTCACATGGAGAGGCGCACTATAGTCAAGAACTCAAGGCTAAGCATCAGTAAATAGGTCCGAGTCTGGCAGAACACTCCTGCTGCCCTGCTGGAGCTAGACAACATCATCACAAGGAATGAAAGGCTGCATTGCTTCCTACTGAGGAAGAAGCGTGGACACGATGCCATGATTGCATACCCCTCGAGCATCCTAAATGACACAGGAACGGAAGCAAGTACTGCCCATGATGTGATTCAAGATTTTTTTTAGATTGACTGACGCATATCCAAGATGGTTGAATTACCTGGACAAATCCATGTCAGTGTCCAAATCAGCCATCAGAGAGTGGACCCGGAAATAGCACCGTGCTAGCACCCTTTGTATTTTTCCTGTGTTCACCTCCCCTGCATGATCTGGTCAGAAGCTGCTCAAGGGGTATAGGCAGTCAAGTGAAAGTGGTCCAGAACTGAAGCAAGCCTCCAGTTATTAGGCTGGTGGAAGAACCGACCAATGCATCAATGGCGTTTGGACAGACACAGTCCAAAAGTCTGTACGAATATTAGACCAGTAGTCCACCATCTAGAGCTAGACTCTTTGCATGGTGATGGCCAGCTTGGCCAGGATGGCTGGATCGGGACTGAAAGCAAACAGCACAAATTATGCTTTCGGATGTGCTTGATCAAACTTTGAATAACTGTCAATCATTATGTTTGGAACTATTTAGATTGAGCACATTATCATTGGATTCATCACAAATAGTACTTTCATAGTATGGCAATTTAACTAAGTTATGATGCCGATATAAAGATAAACAAAATAATAGCAAAAATAATGTCTTGAATATCTTAAGGTCTGCTTTGGAGCATAGGATTCATAGAAGAATTCCATAAAATTTAAATCCTATATAAATTTTCCTATGTGACAAAAGATTGGCCTTCCCGAAATTCTATAAAATTCATGTGCAATGGCTCAATCACTAGGAATTTTTAGGAAATCTAACTTGAGGCACAACCTCTTGGAGTCTATCTCTCTCTCTCTTCTAATTCATGTGTTTTCCCGTGTCGCATCCAAACGCTCTAATGGAAGCCTTCCTATGTTCTCAATTCTCGTAGGATTGCAAATGACATGAGACCCTAAAAGATGAAGAACAGTGGGAAAGGGTGTACATTATAGCACTACAAAGATTTCAGTAAACATAATAGCTTGGTAGTCCCATTTATTTGTGTTACGCATTATTTACAAATTACAAACAGCACACGGAGCAGACACCACCAAAATAATTTTGCTCAAGTACACTGACAACATTGTCGTCAAAAAAGAAAAGGATACCTTGATTATCTCACTTGATCTGATTGGTGATTACTTACAAATACTTCATGTGCTATAGATAAAACTCGCAGTTCAACAAGACTTTTCCTGGAAATCGGAAAGCCTTTCTCTGATGATATTCTTTGCTTCAGCGACCAGCCTTTGGACAACTTTGCCAGCTGGTATGATCTCCGTGATTAGCCCAACACCCTGACCCGCATACATGACCATGCTACCGATATCACCTGTCGCAGTCACGTTTGGAGCAGCACCAGCAAACCGATAAATATCATTGTGCTGTAACCAGATATTTCTGTTTAGTTGCCCATTCTTTATTTGAGATACATATACAAAACATGCAAAAATTTGTAATAACTGAACTAGTCTACTGAGATCCATCATGTACAAATTTCATAATGTATCAACTTCCGGCTTCTACTAAGCCCTATTGGTTCAAAGGAAAGGCAAATAGATTAAATACTATGAGCCAATTCAGTTGAAAGGATTTGAGATACATATACAAAACGTGCAAAAGTTTGTAATAACTGAACTAGTCTACTGAGACCCATCATGTACAAATTTCATAATGTATCAACTTCCGGCTTCTACTAAGCCCTATTGGTTCAAAGGAAAGGCAAATAGATTACATACTACGAGCCAATTCAGTTGAAAGGATGGCAAATAATCTAAGCTGAGATAACACGTATTCAGATGTAGTATGTAAAATGGTTTTATGGTTTTACCACACCACTGCAACTACTGACTTCAACCGACTGTAGATGTCCAGTACTAGAAAACAACATTGTAAGATACCATTTCGATTGAAAGCAGGGCAGCTAATTGCCAACTCTCACCATGTCCCAAGGTACATTTAGTCTATACAGGGAACCCTTTTTTTGACCAAAGAACTTAAAGTGGGACGTTTTGGGGTGTATCAGTGTATCATATTGAGCAATACGACTTTGCAAACTACTCTGGCTATTTATGGCTGCCAGAGTTCCAAATCCAAATTCTTATTGGTGGTGTCATGCAAAAGACAGCAGTTCTACCAGTAAAGCAACTTGCTCTATGCTTTTCCTCCCCTTATAAGTGCTGAATCCCACACCTTTTTGCATAATTATATCAAGAAGACAAGCTAGAGCTACGGTATTTGTAAGTACTCACCAAGGTTTATCTTTAACAAAGTACATCATGGGCCCAACTATTGGCTCATGTATTTTGTTTGCAAGACTAGTAAGGTTCTAATATCCTTTCAGTGTTCTCTAGTTCTATTACTATTTAAGCCTGCACAAATTGAAATAATTTGACATGAAATGCAACTTGTATACACAAAATTAGCGAAAACAATTCAAGACGAATCAAATATTCAAATACATACCACCCCATGGATGATAGACTGCCCAATGATGGGTTGATTTTCCTCTGTTTCCTGATCTGGGAGATTCTTCCAGACAGAATAGAAAGGTGTTTCCAGGACACGTTGTGGAGCATAAGACCATCTAGCACGCCCGAACACATTTGTGTAGTCTGTGCGACTCATCTCAATTAACTTTTCCTTATAAATAGGATGCGCAGAGCTTTCCTCAGTAGCCAGGAACCTGGATGTTCAAGGAAAGATAATGTGAGCATAAACTACGCAGGCTACAAAGAAAAGGCTCCGTTTTGATATATCCTCCATATAAAAACACAAGAGACCAAGAGAATACCTTGTTCCTAAGCAAACACCTTGAGCACCAAGTGCCAATGCGGCAACATAGCCTCGGCCGTCTACGATTCCCCCAGCAGCAATAACTGGAATGCCAGAGTCTGAAACAAGATCTACTACTCTTGCCAACAGTGGAAATAGTCCTTCCTGTTTTCCCAAAAAGAATTTGATCAAGAGAAAATTCATGAAAAAAGACAGTAAAAGCACACAACTATTAATGCATGTTATGCTACTAGTGATGAGACCATACAGGGGACTTGAGCTGAATCAAGCCTTGCATATATCACTTTTTTTACTGAAATATGCATAAGTAGCAAAATGCTGCTCTGCATTCGGCAGGAAAACAATTCATAGCTTGGTAGGCATTCTAAATGCACAATGACTGCATATGTTGATGGGTGGTGTGCTGAAAGAATGCCCAACGGTATTTCAACAAATCTGAAACTAGAAACCAGCTAGGAATAGTGATTTACTTTACCTGACCAATTACATGACCCCCTGCTTCACGGCCCTGAACAATGATTCCATCTACACCAGCTTCTTTAGCTTTCCCTGCCTCCTCAAGGCTGCCGACCTGTTCAGATATCAACGGAAAGTCTAAGTTCAAGAAGCAATCCTCAAAACAATACCAAGAATATACACGAATTGTCCTCATGTCACCATCACCAAGCAGCAAATGCACCTCTGTGGTCTCAAACAAAAACCAAAGATTACTGGTTGGTTAGCAATGAAATTTACCCTACAAAATGTTGCCAAAACTTGGCACAGCCTACTCCGATCATCAAATTGGTCGCTCAATATTGGACACTTTTTTTGGTAAGAAAATGATTACAAAGTAAACAGCAGGAGAAAGCTTGCCAAATTTCAACAACCAACCCTTGCAGAGCAGTAAAGGCATCACCACAGATCATCAGATCATGTGGTAGCGCCTACTGTGGATTGAAACATTTCAATCTGAAGTTGAATTTTATGTTCTGTATTGGTCAGGAGCATTTATTTTATTTGTAAAAGAATCACATCAGTCAAACTTTAATAATATGTGAAGTATCTTATCAAGGGTAAATGGCTTCCATTTCATAAAGAATTATAAATAGCCCAGGCTCAATAAGCTCATTTGTAAACAGCACCCTGCAACCTACCCACCCCCCAAAAGAGCCCATCCTTGATTTGATAAATGTGAACTTCCACTTCGAATTAGACATGATAGCATGACGACTCCTCTCCAAAACATGAAGACAAGCGAGCTTAATCTGCAAATATTTCCTATGATATTGGGTATTTGCAGTTTGAGGCATTAAATTTTGCTACGGTGGGCTTTGTACATTTTAGCTAGACAATCCAACCCTCGTGCTCCACTGATGCAGTCCATGGATCAAAGTTCCATTCCACATGTGGGACAACATAACCACATACAATGAGACAGCACAATCATATATATCTATTACTCTATCATCCATCTTGGCACCACCCCTACGAACTTTACAAATTTCTAGACAGTAAATCAACAACAATGGCACCACATGCATATCAAGATGAGGAAATTGGGGCTACAATATCATAGAGCATGAAGCAAGGATGCTTCTCTTTTTTTCCCCTCTAGGAACATGGGGTAGGACCGCTGGAAGCTACATTAAGCAATTAGATTGTAAACAGACACTTACATAACAGTAATCAAACAAGGGATCTGGCGTTTGTTGGCGCTCACCTGATGCAAGACCTTGACGCCTGCACGGTGCGCCTCTTCGACCCGCTCCCTCGGGAACTCACCCCAGTACACCTGCAGCACGGCGAGCTTCTCCTCCAGCACGACCCTCAGGTTCTCATCGTACGGGAACGGCAGCACAATGGCCGCCCCAAACGGCCTCGACGTCAGGCTCCTCGTCTTCCGTATCAGCTCCCTCACGTACTCGGGCGCAGGCTGCCGTCAGCAACATAGCTCAGCCGGAAGAACACAGAAAAAGAAAACTTCAAAGAGCACCCGGGAGGAGGCGGTCGATACGAAATCGGGCAGGCGGATAAGGCCGATGGCGCCGGCGTTTGCGACGGCGGCGGCGAGCTCGGGGCCGGAGATGTCGGGGCCTAGCGGCGCCTGCACAATGCCGTAGTCGAAGCCAAGGATGCCCCTCCACCCGGACCCCATCTACTGGCGAGCTCGGAGCTCACAGCTCCCGATCACCGATGGCCGCTAGAACCAGGCTGCTAGATGATTTGGATGCGGCGGCCGCGGCGAGTGGTTGGGGAGGGTTTGTCAGGAAATGGTGTTCGTGCTCATTCAGTTTCGACAGTCATCATCCTTAGCCGCAGCAGAGGAAGTCGGCGAGAAGCATACCCGCTTCAGCGACTTCGTCATCATCGTCCATTCACCATCCAACCGAGGAGATCAAGCCTTAGCTCAATTAAAGACTCTAAGCACTTGTCGGATGACTAACAGTGCTTCTTTTCTGCTAAATGTTTGCTTAAGCTAATGATCGATTCCACTGCTATTTAGACTCCGGTCCCCGTCTGTAATAATCATTAAACCAGTATCGAGTATCTTAAACACTAGGTTAGCTGTAGTTCCTCGCTGTCTCCCTGGCGGCAGCTGAATCGGTGTAATTCCTTTGAACTCTTTACCGATCTCCTCCTCCTCTTAATGAAAAACATGCTAAGGCACAGTCGCGAAAAAAAAACTCTTTACCAATTCAGTACTACACTTTGTTTGCTGCCTGAAATTGTTGCTCGTTCTTGTTCGTTTGATTCAACTTCGTTTGGTTTCCGTGATCCTCTCGGTTCCCTTTTGCTCGATCCTCACAGGGTTAAAGTTAGGCGAGGCGCGGTCAGGTCGCGGCCTCAGGGGACCCCGCACGGTGGAGACAGGTCGCTGTAGCTCCCCGGGCGACGACAAGCCCAGCGGCGACGGAAGCTGCGACCTCAGCATCATGGAGTACAATTGCACTGCAGCGATGATTACACTTGTACATAGTAAGCCCAACTCAGCAATTGTGCCATCGTAGACAGCTTTGTCAATTGAGCAAAATCATACAGGAAAGCGATAATACAAGGGAAATTTTGCTCCTGGACATCTTTCAATGTTGATTTTAGCCGGGAGACACTACTTAAATACATATTTGCTGATGGACACTCTTTAAATGTAGCTATTTGCTAATGGACACAGCAACTTATAAAATATTATTTTCAGTGGGAAGGGAGAGAAGAATATGGTGAGTTAACTGAAATGCCCATCTATTAGTGGGGTCCATGTGTCAAATTGGAGGGAGATTGCCGATGTGCGCTTAAGGGATGCCATCGGTGACCATGCGCGCGGGCCCACCACCCACCCCGGCCTCCCTCGGCACCCTGTCGCCGCCAAGCGTGGCGTAGTCCAGGCCGCCATCGCGGTTACGCTCACGCTAGCTTCCGGCGTAGCATCCCGCCTATCTGGTCGCTACCGCAGAGAACGGCCCCAGCAGCTCCAGAGCGCAGAGGATTGTCTTCTGTAAAGCACGAACGAGCCACGACAAACTGAGAACCAACGCCACGGACAAGCAATCAGTTGAGTATTAGAAACGAGATTTTGGATCTCTCCAAGGTCAACGATCTGCCTACCCTACAGTTGCTCCCATCGCCACTAATGCCCAACGCAAGGTGGAAGATGCAGAAGCCAACAGAGGAAGCAGCAGATGCATGATGCAGAACCTAACTGGCTTGCGGACCCACTTTATTA
Organism: Setaria italica; assembly: GCF_000263155.2. Taxonomy (NCBI): domain Eukaryota; kingdom Viridiplantae; phylum Streptophyta; class Magnoliopsida; order Poales; family Poaceae; genus Setaria; species Setaria italica. The sequence continues at coordinate 31,346,020 of NC_028455.1, read as the reverse complement.
ATGGCAAAATTGACTGTTCACCCCTTTCTCTCTCCTTCCAAGTAGGAAATTAATATTTTATTTCTTTCGGTATCCACCAGCAAATAAACGTAGAAGAGCAGTGTTCATCAGCAAATTCAACATTGAAAGATATCCGTTGGCAAATGCCGCATTTCTATGATGTCCTAGAGCAAATTTACCCTATAATACAAAGCACTAAAATCATACAGGAAAGCGATAATACAAAGCACTATTTAGGTTTTGTTCAAGTCATATAGCAACAACGCACTGTAACTCTAAAAAACATAGCAACAATGCAAGAGACCCTTCAAGTCTATGTGAAAGCTCATACAAAAATAATCCAGGGAGTATTTCATCACTAGGATTTTGGCAGACAGAATACCTAGGTGTCTCATTTATTTTCATCGGTTATTATTTACAAATAGCACACAAACAAAACTCGGTAATCCCAGTTGTTCTGATTGGTGACTGGTGACTACTAACTACTTACAAATACTTCATGCTCCCTGGTAGATGTAGCTTGCAGTTCAGGAAGATTTTACTTCAAATCAGAAAGCTTTTCTCTGATGACATCCTTTGCTTCAACGACCAGCCTTTTGACAACATCGCCAGCTGGTATGACCTCCGTGATTAGCCCAACACCCTGACCTGCATACATGGCCATGCTCTCGATATCTCCTGTTGCTGTGGCGTTTGGAACAGTACCGGCAAACCGACGAATATCCTTGTGCTGGAGTCAGGAATTGTTGGTCAGTTGTTCATTCCTAGTTTCAGATGCGTAAGTACAAAATGTGCAATTGAAGGTGCAATAAGTGATACAGCAAACTACTGTACCGAGAGAATCCATCATGCACAAATTCCATAATATATCAATGTTTGGCTTCCATAAGGAAAAACTTTTTGGTTCAAAAAAAAGGCTAATAGATAAATATATGAGCCAAGGATTAGTTGTAAGAATGCTAATAATCTAAACTGAGATACCACGAATCCGCAATTCAAGATGGAATAGGTTTTAACTTTTAAGGTGACCCCCTAATACTGCAACTACTGACATAAACCAAATATATGTCCAGAAAAAACAGGACAATAGTTACCATTTTGGTTGAAAGCAAAACAACCACTCAATGAAACTAAGTAGGACTCGTTCCTGAGGGGAAAACAAATCCTATGTAGAGGATTCCATAAACTAGGAAACCATCTCAAATCTAGTTGTAAATTCCGGTTCTTTATATTGGACGCAAAAGAGAACTTCTACACTTCTATTTGGCATTCTGCACTCTGAATTGGAGCAAACCTTTTCTACGCCCCAAGTGTTCCACTGTGTTTTTTTTTTCCTTTGGATCGCTGAATTTCATATCTATTTTGTATAATCCTTCGGAGAAGACAAGCTAGAGGTACCAGCAGTCAAAAACTTCAAGGGTCCAATTACATGGCTCATGTTTCTCCGTCTGCAACTAGAGTACTCAGATTCTAATGTTCAGTGTGTTCCAGTTCTTTGACTACTCTCACTGATTCAAAATGCTTGTCATTTGGGACAAGAACATGATCTACAGGGTTTTGACCAACAATTTCTTTGGGAACATGACATTCAAATGAAGATAATTGATATTTTAAAAACACTCTTCACGATGGACAGTCTATGTAATTCTATATATTGATGATCGGAGTTAAAAATAGTGTGACCAGCAGGAATTTTCAGGCAGCATATACTTTGAATCAGAGGGAGTATTTAAGTGTGCAAATAGTCAGAATAATTAGCCCAACTGAGCATAACAAATGCAGAAGAAAATACATGAAAAATGGATACTTCTAAATTCAGAATGAGCAGGCAAATTCTAGACAAATCAGATATCCAGATACATACCACGCCGTGGATGATAGAGTGGCCTATGATGGGTTGACTTTCTTCTGTTTCCTGGTCTGAGAGATTATTCTTTGACCCAGCGTAGAAGGGTGTTTCCAGGACACGTTGTGGAGCATCAGGCCATCTAGCACGTCCGAACACATTTGTATAGTCTGTGTGACTCACCTCAATTAGCTTTTGCTTATAAATAGGATGTGCAAAGCTTTCCTCAGTAGCCACGAACCTGAAGGTTCAAGGACCGCTGTAACTTGAGCATAATACTATGGAAACTACAAATAAAAGGCTCTGTTTTGATATATCCTCAGATAAATATACAAGAGGACGAGAGATACCTTGTTCCTAAACAAACGCCCTGAGCACCAAGTGCCAAAGCAGCAACATAGCCACGCCCATCTACGATTCCCCCAGCAGCAATAACTGGAATGCCAGAGTCTGAAACAAGATCTACTACTCTTGGCAACAGTGGAAACAGTCCTTCCTGTTTTTTTTTTCCAAATAAAAGATGATTGAGAGAGCATTCATCGAAAAATATGGTTAAAAGGACACAAGCTATAAATTATGCTTCTAGAGATGAAACCATACAGGGGCCCAAAGCTGAATCTAGCCTTGCATATAGCCCTTTAGCTGAAATATGCATACTGGCAGAAAAATGCTGCTCGGCATTGCTCAGGAAAGAAATTTATAGCACGGTGGAGACTCTATATGCAAAAATGACTGCATAGGTTGATGGGTGGTGTGTTTCTTGAAATATTTCCCAAAAGCATTGCGGCAAAGCTGAAACTAGAAACCAGCAGGGAGTACTTGTTTACCTGACCAATTACATGACCCCCTGCTTCTCGGCCCTGAATAATTATTCCATCTACACCGGCTTCTTTAGCTTTCGCTGCCTCCTCAAGATTGCCAACCTATTCAGATATCGACCCAAAGTCTAAGCTCATGAAGCAATCAATCAAAAAAATGTCAAATAATTACATAAACTGGAGTCTCATGTCACCATCACCAAACAGCATTCACTTCTGTGATCTCAGAAAAAACGGAAGTTACTGGTTACTGACAAAATTGGACTTAGCCAACATTGACAAAATTTGCACAGCTTAGTCCGATTGTTCAAATTGGTTCCTGTTGGTGTACTATGTGTATTAGGGCCCAATAGGCCCATGTAAGACATCTACATAGCTACCCTCTAGGGTTAGCCCATAATCTATCTATTACCTTATAGTA
>NC_028455.1:31325769-31342835 GCF_000263155.2 Setaria italica | reverse complement strand
GAGCGGGGGTGGGGGGGGCCGTGGCGGCCGCCGTCGCCGTGGTGGGGGACGTGGTGGGGGGCGCGGTGGGGGCACACCGGCGGGCACACCGACGCCTCCACGGGGTTCTCCCTGGCCGTCCTTTACCCACCCATGGTCAGGGCGCATCTCTATGTGGCCTTTCCAGGCCACCGGCGAGCCTCGTCCACCGGCCGCCATGCTCGCTGGCGCTGTCCCAGCTGCTCAGTTCGCGTCGCCGTGGGCTCCTCCTCAGTTTGCGTCGCCGTGGGCTCCTCCTCCCGGGGCCTCGCCTGGGCCTGTCGGATGGGACCCGACTGCCTTGGCACGCTCCTTCGGCACCATGGCCCTGACTCCTCCAGTCGGTCAGGACTGGATCGCAGACTCGGGTGCCACTTTCCATACTACACCCGACCCTGGTATACTCACTTCCGTTCACCCTCCTTCTTCCTCCCACCCCTCGTCCATCATGGTCGCAAATGGTTCTTGTCTTCCTGTCACCTCCGTGGGTACTGCTCACACTCCCGGTTCTTTTCGAGTTTCTGATGTTCTTGTTGCTCCCTCCATGGTTCACAACCTTCTTTCTATTCGCCGTTTTACCACTGACAATTCCTGTTCTGTTGAATTTGACTCTTCTGGTCTTACTGTGAAGGATGTGGCTACCCGGCGACCTCTTCTCCGCTGTGACAGCACCGGGCCCCTTTACTCCCTCCGATTTCCTGCGTCCACTTCTTCCGCTTCGCCCTCCGCTTCTTCAGCCGCTTTTGCTACCACAGCTTCTTCCACTACATGGCACCGGCGTCTTGGTCATCCTGGCCGTGCTGTCCTGACACAGCTTAGTCATAATTCCGATATACCACGTACTCGGGCTCCTGATGAGCACCTGTGTCAGGCGTGCCAACTGGGCCGTCATGTTCGACTTCCTTTTCCTACCTCTTCTTCACATGCGACCCATGTATTCGACCTTGTACATTGCGATCTATGGACATCTCCTGTTCTAAGCATTTCTGGCTACAAGTACTATCTTATTGTGGTTGATGATTTCTCTCATTATTCTTGGACTTTTCCCTTGCGTGCCAAGTCTGATACTTTTCCCACACTTCTCCACTTCTTCGCTTGGGTGTCCACTCAGTTCGGTCTCACCATCAAGGCCGTCCAGTGTGACAACGGCCGCGAGTTTGATAACACCACCTCACGTGCCTTCTTCCTCTCTCACGGCGTGCACTTACGCATGTCGTGTCCCTATACCTCCTCCCAGAACGGTAAGGCTGAACGCATGATTCGTACCACGAACGACACCATGCGCTCTCTTCTGTTCCAGTCTTCTCTCCCTGCCCCTTTTTGGGCTGAGAGTCTTCACACCTCCACCTATCTCCTTAACCGCCTACCTTCTGTTGCCTGCCCCGCTCCCACTCCACACCACGCTCTCTTCGGTACCTCCCCCCGTTACGATCACCTTCGGGTCTTCGGGTGTGCGTGTTATCCTAACACCGCAGCCACCGCTCCTCATAAGCTGGCTCCCCGTTCGACTCAGTGTGTCTTCCTCGGGTACTCCCCGGATCACAAGGGGTACCGTTGCTTTGACCTCTCTTCTCGGCGGGTCCTCATCTCTCGCCACGTGGTGTTTGACGAGTCCGTCTTCCCTTACTCCACCACCACCCCACCTTCTTCCACCTCCGACCCTGATCTCTCCTCCCTGTTTCCCACTGACCCGGTGGACCAGCCACCGCTACCGTTCTGTCCTGCAGGTACTGCTCCACCGTGGTTCTCCTCGGGCTCGACGTCCACCGGTACTGTCCCTGACCCTGCGCCCAGCACGGGTTCGACGGTGCCGGCCTCTGGTGCTGCTTCTTCCCCTTCGCCCTGCGCGGGACCGGTGGCACCGCCCGCAGCACCTGCTGTCCGGTTTGCGCAGCCCGTCCGCGTCTACCAGCGCCGGGCGCGGCCGGCTCCACTGGACCTGCAGCCGGCCCCGCCACCGCCGTCGCCGCCTCAGTCATCGCCGGTGGACTCTTCTCCACCGGCGACGCCTACACCACCTCCACCGGCCCCGACTGCCCGTGTCGCGCCGACGGTGTACCATCCGCCTCTCCTACACCGACACCCGAGTCACGTTCACCCTATGGTGACGCGACTTGCGGCTGGTACCCTGCAGCCCCGGGCTCTTTCAGCGATGCCCGGCGCGCCGCAGTTTTCTCCTGTACCCTCCTCCGTCCGCGGCGCCCTGTCGGATCCTCACTGGCGCCGCGCGATGGAAGAGGAGTACGCGGCGCTCCTCGCCAACCAGACTTGGGATCTGGTGCCCCGTCCGCCTGGCTCCAACGTCGTCACCGGCAAGTGGATCTGGACTCACAAGCGGCGGGCTGATGGTACTCTTGAGCGGTACAAGGCTCGCTGGGTTCTCCGGGGTTTCACTCAGCGCCCTGGTGTCGACTACGACGAGACGTTCAGTCCGGTGGTCAAGCCAGCTACTGTCCGGACTGTTCTCTCACTGGCTCTCTCCCGCTCCTGGCCCGTGCATCAGCTCGACGTCAAGAACGCCTTCCTGCACGGCACTCTGACTGAGACTGTTTACTGCAGCCAGCCAGCGGGGTTTGTTGACTCTTCTCGGCCTGATATGGTTTGCCGGCTCAACAAGTCACTTTATGGCCTCAAGCAGGCCCCTCGAGCTTGGTATTCGAGGTTTGCTGCCTACCTCCTGACGCTGGGCTTTGTGGAGGCCAAGTCCGATACTTCGCTGTTCATTTATCACCATGGAGCTGAGACTGCTTATCTACTGCTCTATGTTGATGACATTGTCCTCACTGCCTCCAGTCCGTCCCTCCTACGGCGGATCATCACCTCGCTTCAGCAGGAGTTCGCTATGAAGGATCTGGGTGTGCTCCATCATTTTCTTGGGGTCACTGTTGAGCCTCGTCAGGCCGGCCTCTTTCTTCACCAGCGGCAGTATACTCTTGATATCCTGGAGCGAGCTGGGATGACTGACTGCAAGCCCTGCTCCACTCCAGTTGATACTCAGGCCAAGTTGTCAGAGGCCGCCGGCACTCCTGTGACAGATGCTACTGCATACCGGAGTCTGGCTGGGGCCCTTCAGTACCTCACCTTCACCAGGCCAGATATCACTTATGCAGTTCAGCAGATTTGCCTTCACATGCATGATCCCCGAGAGCCCCATCTCACTGCTCTGAAGCGCTTACTCCGTTACCTCCGGGGCACTGTGGACTACGGCCTCCTTCTTCACCGGTCTCCCTCCACTGAGCTTGTTGTCTACACCGACGCTGACTGGGCCGGGTGTCCGGACACTAGGCGCTCTACCTCCGGCTACGCCGTCTTTTTGGGCGGCAACCTGGTGTCCTGGTCGTCCAAGCGTCAGCCGGTGGTCTCCCGCTCCAGTGCCGAGGCGGAGTACCGCGCTGTCGCTAACGGCGTGGCTGAGGCATCCTGGCTTCGGCAGCTCCTTGTCGAGCTCCACACTCCTTCTTCCCGGAGCACTCTTGTCTACTGCGACAACGTCAGTGCGGTGTAACTCTCCACCAACCCTGTTCAGCACCAGCGGACCAAGCATGTGGAGATTGACCTTCACTTCGTCCGGGATCGGGTCGCCATCGGCGATGTTCGGGTCCTCCACGTCCCGACCACCTCTCAGTTTGCTGACATCTTCACCAAGGGCCTCTCGTCACCCGCCTTCACCGAGTTTCGCTCCAGCCTCAACATCACCTGTGGCTAGTTGCGTCTTGGGGGGGCTTGTGTGTGTGCCTTTCTTTTCATGTCCAGTCTGCAACTCCGCTGCGTCGGTAGTTCAGACTGCGGGGGAGTGTTGGTGTACTATGTGTATTAGGGCCCAATAGGCCCATGTAAGACATCTACATAGCTACCCTCTAGGGTTAGCCCATAATCTATCTATTACCTTATAGTAGTTCCCAATACTGGACGCCTTTTGGGTAATAAAATAAAGTACAAAGTAAACAGCAGCAGAAGCTTTGCCAAATTTTGACAGATAGCCACAGAGCAATAAAGCCCTAACAACAAATCATTAGAGCATGTGGTAATGTCTAATGTGGATCAACGCATTTCCCATTAAAGTTGACTTTATGTTCCCAATTGATCAGGATTATTTATATAATAAAACAATCAGATCAACTAGCTTAAGTAACATGTAAATATTTTTTTCTATTTCCTAAGTTTACTGATGTCCAATTCTTAGAAGACTTAGTGATAGTGAATCTTGTGTGTATTTCAAATATAATCAGGTCGTTCTTGACCGAGAAATGGGAACTTTCAGAACAAATTAGCGATGATGACATGATGCCTCATTTACAAAGCATGAAGACAACACAGGTTAATTTGTAAAGGTCAATTTTTCTACTATATCATCATTTGAGTTTGGTGCATTTTACTTTTTCTGCTGACTACTGTACGCTTTGAACATTTTCATTAGACAATCCAGTGCTAACTCCAAACCCCATTCCAGACAGCCTAATCGCAGACAAGCACAATCCTATTTATTACTCAATCACTCTGTCTCCACCTTGCATTGCCTCTAGCATCGTACGAATTTCTAAAGAGCAAACTGGCAACAATAGCACCACAAATATATCAAGTTAAGAAAATTGGAATTAAATGTCAGAATATGAAGTGAGGATGTATTTTTCGCGGATGACATTCTAACAAGCACATGCATAACAGCAGTTTAATAAGGTACTGGCGTCTGTAACCGCACTGCGACTAGCAATGGCGAGCACCTGATGCAAGACCTTGACGCCGGCCCGGTGCGCCTCTTCGACCCGTTCTCTCGGGAACTCCCCCCAGTACACCTGCAGAACGGCGAGCTTCTCCTCCAGGACGACCCTCAGGTTCTCCTCGTGCGGGAACGCCAGTATAATAGCCGCACCGAACGGCCTCGACGTCAGGCTCCTCGTCTTCCGAATCAGCTCTCTGACGCGATCCGGCGCGGGCTGCAGTCACGAAAGTAAGAATCGATCGGCCGAGACGAGCACAGAAAGCAAAACTAATTGAAGAGCACCGAGAGGAGGCGGTCGGCGATGGGTACCCAGTCGGGGAGGCGGAGGAGACCGATGGCGCCCGCGTTGGCGACGGCGGCGGCGAGCTCCGGGCCCGAGATGTCCGGCCCGAGCGGAGCCTGCACGATGCCGTAGTCAAACCCCAGGATGCCCCTCCACCCGGACGCCATCTGGCAGCGCAGAGCGCACTTCACAGTCGACAGCCGTGGATCCAGCCGCTGCCGCCGCCGCGTGTATGAAGCTCCCTGATGATTGGATGCGGCAGCGGCGGGAGGTGGGGGGAAGGTTTAAGTAGGCGCGGTCGGGCCCGGCGGTAGGTCGCTGTAGAGCTTCCCGTGCGACGACGAGGACGAGCCGCGCGGGGACGGAAGCTGCGGCCGCGGGAGTCCGTCTGCGCCGCCCGGCGTCATGGAGGACGTCATGGGGATCGGCGCGCCGCCCCCTCTGGGGATACGTGGCGAATCGGAAATGGGGGCAGCGTTTTGTTTCTTAGGCCCGTTTGGGACCAAGGAATTGGAATCTATTTAATGGAGTAGGCTAATTTATGTTGGAATGTGGCATTCCACAACTTTCCAAAGTTTAGATATAAGCCTATCTTAAATTCATGGGATGGGAGATGGAAATTGATTCTATAGATTATGGTTATTAGAATGGAATTCAATTCTTATAGCACGCTCTTAGACTCGCTTCTCTATAGTAGAAGTGCAGCATACAAGTATCTCTCCCATATCACCAACTATAATATACAACTATATTCCACATACAATTATATTAGCTTAATTAATTTGTGTCTAAATTATGATTATTAGGATGGAATTCAATTCCAATGATCCAAACGGGGTCTAAGGGAAAACGCTGTCATTTCATCAAAAAAAAAAGAAAGGGAAAACGCTGTCTTGTGATCTTGTCTTGCACTCCTGCTGCTCCGCAGCAGTGGATTTCGTTTCCTCCGCGACAGTGCTGATTGGTTTCCCTTTCCATTTTCCAGGACGACAGTCGCCAGGGCCCGTTTGGCCGTTGGAGTTTCTGTTTCACGTTTTTTTAAAAAAAAATGCCACGTGAAATCCGCTTAAAATTCAGCACGGATACGCTGCGGCCATCACTTCGCTGGGTTAATCTGCTGCTCCCTTCACATCAAACATAAGCATTTGAAGCGTTTAATTGATTATGCCTATTTTTTAAAGGAAAATGTCCTAGTTTCACTCTCAGCTACAAGTCTGATTTTCAATCTACAACTATAAAATTGGACGTCGAGGATCCTCCAATTATCAAAACGGGCAAAATTAGGTTTTCAAGGGTGATTTTGTATTTCAAGAAATTTAAAAAGTTTTGATTTAATAAAAAAGTCATAACTAATTCATTTCAAATTAGAAATAAAAATAGACCCTATTTTTTTGAAAATGTAGACTACCTCTTGGTAGTCTATTTGGAGTTATTTACATCTCATTTCTTACTATTCCTAATATTTTATTGCTCATAATAAAACACAAGGAACATGAAACAAAAAGATTCAAATAATGCCTACACCACCAACAGATAGGTAATATTTTTAGAAAAAAATTGGTACCAATTTCATATTTTTTTGATTTGAAATGAATTAGTTATGAATTTTTTTTATTAAACCAAAATTTTTAAATTTCTAAAACATACAAACCACCCTTAAAACCACCCAAAAGGCTAATTTTGCAGTTGGATGACCCTTACTATCGGATTTTGTAGTTGAGGCTTATACTTCTGCTATAATTGAAGAGTGAAAATAGGACTTGATTCGTTAACTTGACCCAAAAGAAATTCTGTGTACCTAAACGTGGTAGCCATGTCGTCGAGCTAACTTGATCCGTTGGACGATCTCTACCCTGCATGATGGCTAGATTAAGAGCATTCGTATGGGGTTGGTACCTTCCTGTGCTTTCATATTTTACCCTATCTTCTGTGTTGTGGGTGCGACCCCAGCCACATCCGCATTTCACGCATGCTCTCACTTAACCACATATGCGCTTCGAATGTTCCAACTAGTGACGAACCAAAAAGTGTCATAAATACGTTTTTGCGTCATAAACTGCGACTAGTGACGTCCCTTATTTCGGTGCGGCACTAAGATAATGATGAATAAAAATTCATCCCACATGTCATCATAAAACTGTTTCGGAGGTTGCGCGCCGTTGGACAAAACGAATGTGGCTCTAACATGGTAGGGATGTTATGACGATTTTGATTCGTCACAAATTGAAGCCCGGTTCATGTAAGAACCTTTATGAGCCCAATTTTGTTGGGCTATTTTTAGCCCATTTTAGGTTTCCGTGCTATTTTATGAGCCGGAAAATATTTGTTGAACGCTATATTTATTTCTAGGCCCTAGTCCATCTAACGAAGAGCCATTATTACATTTTGCAGTACCATATTGGACCATTTTTTTCTGGGCCCTAGCCCATTATTGCATTTCGCAATAATATATTCAATTTTGGCTGCTGATCACCATCGCAATCATAGATATAAAAACAACTCATTTCCAACTTTCATATTATTCACATCAAAATCAATGAATAGTTCACCAGTAATAATAATGCAACATACAACAAGTTAAGCATCAATAATGCAACAAATAACAAAAGTTCATCAGCAACAAACAACAACTTCACCAGCAACACACTTCAGTTGAGGGGAGGATTCACCTGGCTCTAACTTGTGCTGAAGTTTATTAGGCTAGAAATCAGAGAGTGCAACTCCTTTGTGGTGTTCTTCAAAGCTTGGAGCACTTCTGTCCGAGACTTCAATGTTGTTTCTTGTGTTTCAACCCTCAATCTCAGTGCACCCATCTCATATTTCTGTTCAGCAATCTTTTGCCGAAGTTGTACCCCCCCTTATTTCTCACTCTCAAGATCAGCTTGTATTTTTTCTACCTGCAGTGCAGTACCAACCCTAGTCCTTTTCTTCGAGGGTGAGTGAATGCCAACAACCTCCAGAAATGTTCTAGATTGAACAACTTCAGCCACTGCTTTAGCAGCAGTCTTTGGTTGGTCATCTTCGGGTTGGACGACAATTTGTTCCATCCAAGCCTAATAAAAGAAAGAAAATGAAAGGTCTCACAAAAGTACTCACAAATATTTCTAGTGTTGTTGTTGCAAAGAATGCAAAGTAAACAAGTACTTACATTGGCTACATGTACTGGAGTGATGTAGATATTTTGCTGCAATAGAAGTTCTTGAAAAGATCTATTGGAGTTGGGTCTCCTTCAGCATGCTTCTCCCTCTAATATGATGCGAAAACAGGCATAAACTGTTAGCTTGGGACAATTAGCATGAGCAGGTTCATCAAATAAAGTACACGGCAAAAACATGACTTGTTCAGTTGCTTACCACAACATAAGCTTATGCAACATAGCTTCTAGATCATGTGCGCTAAGGATACCTGACCGTCCCACAATTACTGGTGTTTGTAGTACACTTCTCCTTTATAATAATGAACACTCGTGTAAGATACATGAATAAGAGAAATATGTCAGTACATGCAAATGTGCTAGTAGCAAGTTGAAGTTCTATCATACCCTATGAGGTGGGCTAGACCACATCGTAACCAGAGCTTTCCACTGGTCGTCACTCAGATTGGTCACAGGAGCTTTAGTTGAGACTTCATTTGCTGGAACATCATTGAAGAACTTTTTTGAGCCGGTACCTCCTCTGTCTCTATTGCGACTTGAGCATGTCAGTGCACGCCTCTATGACAGGTTGATTGGTGGTGTCAATATCAAATTATCCCTATATTAAGCACAACACAAGAGTAGTCAGAAAAATAGATGAAAAGAAAGGATGCAAAGAACTATGGTAGTAGATGAGTCGATATATACACACCGCCAGTTTCCCAATATAGTTCTTGAGATGTTTTTTCATCATTGCTCGTGTAGTCCTTCCAGCGAGTAAGCATGCAGTTTAAAAGATTGTTGACTACAAGCATCGTATGCATCGACACCCTTCCACAGGTCCAACAACTCATCTATGAGAGGTTGCAAGAAGACATCAAAATCCTTTGATGGAGAACTCGGCCCAGGGATCAATAATGCCATCATGAAGTTTGGTTCTTCTATGCATACTCATGGTGGCATGTTATACGGCACAACAAATACTGACCACATACTATAGAAGTTGGTCATGTTGCCAAATGGATTGAAACCATCGATTGCAAGGCCAAGTCTAATTTTCCTAGCATCTTTTGCAAATTCCGGCCAATTTTATCGAAGTCTTTCCATGCCTCACCATCAGCTGGATGGCTAAGCTCATTGTCCACCGGTTGTCACTTCAACTCATGCCATTGTGCATCCTTTGCGATTTCTGATGAAAGAAACATCCTCTTCAGCCTTGAAACCAGCGAAAAATGCCTCAATACCTTCTGAGGAACACGCTTCTTGTTGTCTGCATCTTTCCATCTTGAATCCGCTTCATAACACATTACGCACACATCATGTTCTGCTAGATCCTTGCAAAACAATACACAATTATTCTTGCAAACATGGGTAGATTCATAGCCGAGTCCCATGGCACGTATGTACTTCATTGCGTCATCGTAAGATGTCGAAACACATGCTCCTGGAAAAGCAAGGGATACCACCTTCAGAATCACATTGAATGCGACATTGCTGATCCAATAGAAAAACTTGATATGAAGTAACTTCACAACAAATGTAAATTGTGTATATTTAGATCCAGGTGACACTTTATGGTTTATATGTTCCTTTATACATTCTAACATTTTCCCTTCAAGTGCTTTAGCGTGGCACATGTCGACTATCATTTCAGGAAGTCCACCTTTGGTGCATTCATCCTCCTCCATACCCGATATGTGTTCATTTTCTTGAACCATTTCCTGATCACCATCATCTTACAGAACTGCATTATCCACAACCCCCTCATCCGGCAAAATTGCAGTTTCCTCAACCCCATCATCCTACATAATTGCATTTTCCTGAACCCCATTATCCTGCAGATTTGCATTTTCATGAACCCTATCCTCAAATGTTTCTCCATGATAGATCCACTTAGTGTAGGTGCTTGCCATCCCATTCAAAAGTAAGTGCAGGCTCACCACATCTATAGTACATCTAGATTGATTCAGGCATCGACGACACGGGCATAGTATTTGTTCATCATCATAGTATTTACTCTTAACAAATTTAATGAAATCATTGACCCCTTTCTCATGCTCAGGGGTAAATAGTCGACAACCGTGTATCCAACGTCTATCCATCTGGGAAATTTTGGCGAATTGAACTCAAAATTATTGATCAGATTGAAAGACCTTAATGTGAAATGAAATTTTGGTGAATTCAACTCAAAATTATTGACCAGATTGACACGCCGTAGCAGGAAGCACCAGATTTGTGCTGCCGTAGGACTGAGCCGCCGCGGGAAGACGCAGATCTCCGTCGGAGTGCTCCGTCCTAGCTGCCTTCTCTCTGTTCTTTTTTCCCTATTGTGGGAGCGCTGCAGTGGGTAATCTATTTTTTGGCTGCGGCTTTTCTACTGCCAAATATTACACTCACCTGAAACTTACCTTACATGTGGACCCGATCATGGTAAAAACTTCCCATTCGATCGGTAACAGATTTGACCACGGGAGGAGCACGTTTTCCATTTTATTTTACCACCCTATTTATCAGCTTAAACTTACATGTGGGATCCTAGTTGGTTTATGATATTTTTGCAGAGCTTATATCATCACAAAACCACCATGTAACAACGAGTGACAATTTCTTTTTGGCTACAGTGGCACCTTTTATGAGGTTCTGTAACTTTGTCACTAAATTTGGTCAGATGTGAAACTTTATGATGTTTTCAACCAGAAACATCATAGATCTATGATGAGAACAAATGTGTCATAAAATTTTCGTCGTAGATCAACACATTTCTTGTAGTGGAAGCACGGGCGGGTGCTAACTGCCAAGTACTTGCCAAACGATCGCATATGGCTCTCACATTGGCCCCCATCTCCTCTACTTCTACTGACAGCCCGTGGCCAGCAGTAGCACCTCGGGTTCTCCATCAGCATCCCCATATTTGATCCTAGTGAATCAAGCAAAGTATTACTCCCTCCATTTAGAAATATAAGTTATACTTCAGATTTAGTCTTCCCAAGAAGATTTCAACACTTGATTTTTCTTTAAATATGATGTTAATTGTTAAAGACTCAATATATATGTTCATGCAAATTTTATGCATTATATGTGTATATATATATAATTTCATAAATTATATGTGACGTTTGTAGAGATTAACTTTTCGCTGGTCAAATGCCTTACATTTTGAACTTTGTGAATTCGAAGCAAGTATGAGACAACAAAACCAAGGTAATGAAGCCACCATGCCCCATATTTGTTGATTTGCTCATCAAGTTGAGAGTTAATTTGACATGCTAGTTTGACAGCTCTGTCAAAAGATGGCAGCATCGATGGTAAGGAACAAAATAACACACCACATTTTTCTCTTACCTTGCATTTTTTTGCAGAATATAATGAACGTGTAACTAAAATTTGCTCAAAACTCACTTACAATTAAACTTACAATGATTCATATATTTCTGAATAAACTCTAATTAGATTACTATATGAACCTTAAATTTGATTATACTTGATATGTGTGCAATATAGACTATTATGTTATATTTTATGTGCATTTACACTTACATGTTCTTGAAGTGTTCAGTTATACAAATCCAAAATAGGTTACACATTATTTTGGCATTTTCAGTAGTGACATATTAGACTATTTGAGAGGCCATAAAGAATTGGACAATCAAGCTCAAACCAATTATATAAACTCTAGGACAATTTGAAAATATGTTACATGTTACTGCTATCAGCTTAATTAGATCCAAAATTTGTCTACTACTTTATTATATTGGTAGGCCTCAAATGAATATGAAATATGTCCCAAGTTGGTTCGATTTTGATAGATAGATTAAATGATGCTTATAGTTATAATTTTAAAACATGCTAAATGGTACTCATGCTTCATTTGAGTTAACCTATGCCAAATGAATTCTGATTCAAACAATTCTAACTAATACAACACATAATAAAACACACGTTTAGTCTACTTAATCTTACTGATTCTATACTAATCATATATGAGAATTATTTATCTCTATTATTGCAATTCATTACTTTGTTATGCCTTTTTATTTCCTAATCGGCTTGTTTAAATATTGTATAGTTGCATTCAATTTTCCTAAGTGGTGACATTAATACAATGTGAGAAAAGTATATGCATCTTTAATAACCTGGCAATAATAGTGAGCAGACGACAAAGACTTTGGATGGAGGATCGTGCCTATTGACTAAGCAAAATTTGGTATAAACCAAAGAACACATCTCATGTTCTTAACTACACTGGTGAATTATATATATGAAAAAACACTATGCTGATGGCAATGACCAAACGCTCAGCATGTTTCAAAGCCAAGAAGCAACCTCGGCAAAATTATCCTCTCAAGTCACGATTGTAGATGAAAATTTCATGTAACTCAAAGTTTAGATGTCACACATGAACTAAACTACTTCTAAACAAGAACGCCGGTCCAATCACCATAGGGGAGCAGCAAAGCCACACCAAGATTTTTAGTGATTAAACCTACCTACAAGTGATTAATTGATCCTGTAGATTCTGCCTTATCTCTATACTACTTATTGTGCTAATTTATTTGTAAATTGTACAATTTGACTAAAACAGACCACTTCTAAAATAAATTGGTCCAAAATTTAGTCTATAGTTATGCCAATCATGTGTGGTCCTAGCTATTTAATTAGAGGCATTATGGATTTTTTTTCTAGTTTAATTGATTCTAATTGTTAGAAGTGCTTATAGTTAGGGACTGATGAAGTATGAGTTTTCTCATTTGGACTTTGATAGTACAATACGAAGAAAGGATATTGCTTTTCATATAGAGAGAGCGGGGATGGATATTTCCTTAGAGTGGAAATGGACTTAGAACTTCAAAGACGTCATTCGCTACTCTAGCACACGAGAAGGCCTCTAGATATGTTAACGTGGGGCCTTTGAATTAGGCCTTCCATACTTGGGCAGGCCTACATAAATGGCATCAGTGGGCTACAAATTTCACCTGGCGGTGTTGCTACTTGGCTAGAAGCATCCGGACGCATTCAGTCTACTATACGGTAGTAGCTATGAGAAAGTGAATGAAGTTGTTCCACGGTGTTTGGCACCGTTTGCAATGACAGTCTCTTCTAAATGAGTATAAGAAACTTTATGGCAGACAGCTAATTTAACTTGTAATTCTCTTTTGTACTGAAGCAGGCACGGTGTGGGCTCCGTCCACATCCACGGATAGTGGGTTGATAAAGACCATGTGCCTGCGGGCCTCTTTCGCGATGCCTGGCCATATGAGGACCGTGCTAAGTGCCCAGTTGGGTTGATGGTCCGATGTAAGTTCTCACTACTTAACGATGATTAAATCATCTGCATTCCTCTATTTTAGGAGACATGGTGCCAGTTAGATGGTCATATATGGAGTAGTTCAGCATCCATCTGATAATCCAATCGATCTCCACATCAACATGATGGTCATGTAAAAAAAATTTCTTCTAAACATCCATGCAAGGTCATCAATGTGGACATAGATGATCCTGTGTTTTATTAATTATTCGTATAGAAAGGCACTGAAATAGAGAGAATTACAAGATAAATTAGTCGTCTGCCATAATAAGCTGTCGCGATGTGGTATCCCTGTTGGTCAGCCCAATATGCATCTATCGCTAGTAATGTTTACTTCCATATAAAGGGCTTAGGGCGGAAGATGCTGATGTCTCTGTTGTTCACCTCCTGAAGCGGCCTCGCGTTGTCCTCATAGCCCTGCAGCAGGCAAGAACAGAACACACAAGAAATTAGGGGACCTGGTCAAGCTTACAAAAAACAGAACCAGCATCCATTCCTAGTACACCGCCTTTTACTAGACTCTAGCCACTTCTGAATCTTTTTTCGTCAGGCGTGTGGAAGTTAATAAAGAAGTTAACGAGATCGACTCTTACGTCAGCCACTGCCTCCCTGAGAATATCCAGCTGGTACTTGGCCACATGGCGAACCTGCACAAACAAAGCACTTGAAAGGTTGAGGACATTGGTTTCCGAAAAAAAGGTTGAGGACTTGAGGTTAAGGACGCCAGTCCAACCCAACCCATTCCGGCGACACGAGAGGCAGCCATCCAAGCGTTAAGATTTAAGCATACCGTCTTGAAGACTGTCCAGACGACCCCCTCGGTGCAGGGCGGCGTGGTGAGGGAGCCCATGTAGCGGTAGTACACGCTGCCCGTGGCGCGCGCGCCGTTGGGGTCGACCACCCCGATGGGCTCCTCCCTGTCCCGCGTGTCCCCGATGCGCCTGATGGAGGGCTCCAGCGTCTTGAGGAACAGGTCGGGGATGTTGCCGGTCTCGTAGAAGACGCCGATCACCGCCGTCTTGTTCTCCGTGGTCTGGTGCACCAGGTGCAGCTCCATGACGTACCTGCGGCCGTCGACGGTGTGCTCGCTGGGCGTGTGCCAGTGCAGCTGCCTCAGGTGGTACACCGTGCCGTTGATCACCAGCCTCCCAGCGTCGCCGCTGAACTTCACCTGGATGTCGTGGCCGCGGTTGACGATGGAGGCCTCGGCGGGGCGGTAGGAGTAGTTGAGGAAGCCGAGGGAGCGCACCAGCGTGACGCGGTCGTCGGAGAGGTCGATGGGGGACTGCATCTCGCCGTTGCTGCACTCGGCCCACAACGTGTTGATCTTGCCCCACCGATCCGGGCCGTTCGGCGAGCCCGGGACGTAGCTGAACCCGTGCTCGTCCTCTGCAACATGCCCCGGTCAGTCAGGTTATTCAGATATGTATATATAGTACTCCTAAATGTACAGGTGCACTCATGGTGCATGGGAGTGATTGGAAGATGACAGTACAGAGCGTGCATCCGATCGGGTTCGATCACTGGCCTGTTTCTTGCTGCGCCGTGGCGCCCGGGACGGCAGCGGAGAGCAGGAGCGCGGCGGCGAGGAGCGCCGCCCCGACGGCGTGGTGGAGGTGGCGACGAGCTGGACCCATGCTGTGCTGCGCGTCGTTGAACTAGGTGTCTAGGTGTGGTTTGGGACGAGAGGGAGGGTGGGGGGTGTCTCTTTATACTGGAGCAGCAGCAGCAGCCGGCGGGAGGAGAAGTGTAGAACTCTTCTCATCGATCACCAGGAACATGAATCGAAGAGGCCGGCGGGGAGCGAGCGCGCGTGTCAAACAAACCTGCTGCTACGGCGCCCGAGGACATTAGGGCACGCCGCGAGAAGAAGTAAACGTTTCCTCTGCAAGCGCATCCATGGTCGCGCAGGGTACGGAGATGGAGGACGGACGTACGCACGTGCACGGCCCGCCGGCGTTGCGGACTCGTCGCCCTAGAGACGACGCGCATGCATACGCAGCCATTGTGGTGGATCCATTTGGAGCATGCACGGCGTTTGGCGGGTACGTGCGCGGACCTTCGTTCAGTTCCTTCGTCGTGTCCCGCACAAGGTTTCTTCTTCGGACACTCTGCAGTAGAGTACCGTTAGGACTTGGGACTTCTCTTCTACGCACAACGCTCGACGACGGCTCCACTTGGCTCCATCGCTCAGCGCTCTGGCTCTGGCCTATATTTAGTTGCTAAAATTTGGAGTGCCCAAATTACTGTGCTAGCACTGTAGTACACTGTAGCGTTTCGTTTTTATTTATGAATTATTATCCAAACATTGACTAATTAGGCTCAAAAGATTCGTCTTGCAAAGTACAACAAAACTGTGCAATTAGTTTTTAATTTCGTCTACATTTAGTACTCCATGCATGTACCGCAAGTTTGATGTGATGGAGAATCTTCTTTTTGCATAGTGACAAAGTTGGGAGTTGGGGGTGAACTAAACAAGACCAAGTTTTTCCACGGCAACCGCAAGGAGTTAGCTCCGTTGATAATCTACATCGAGAAGGGGGAATTGTCGTAGGCTTCATTCCCACCGAAGCACCGATTAATGACTTCTATGTTATACTCCCTCCATTCTCTTTTGATAGGTACATTTTCAAAATTCAAATTTTTGATAACCCTATTTTGCTAATAATGTGGGCTGCGGCAATAAATTGTATTACCAACGAGGAGTCACAAAGGCAATCATTGGAGGAATAGTGAGAAAAGTGTGTTTGCATTAAATAGATGATAAGCAGAGTTGTTTTTTTTTATCATTGGAGGACTAGTCGCGGCACTGAGCCAAGCTCATGCTCACGCCGTGCCGTGTGAGCCTAGCGGTGGACCACGTCCCCCTGCTGCTACCAGTCGTGCGCCACATACCATCTATTCTAGCAGCACACAGATCTTAGAATGGAAGATTAGCTAATTATTCATCCTTCGGAACATTAATAGCATAAGGGGTCGTTTGGGAGGGTTCTCTCAAAACAACTTCACCGGTGAAGCTAAAAGTCGATAAAGTTAAAAATACTAGTTTCACTTGACTTCTAGTTCATTTTAACCTCAACTTACAAAATATCTTCACATTACAATACCTCAATTTGTGTAAAATTGGTGAAGCCGAATCCGAAATAAGCCTTGCCAAACAAGACTAAGTACATTCGTTGCCTAGCGTATAATGCATCAGGGCCTCAAAGTAAATGAACCCTTCTAAATCGTTGGACTTCACTGGCCTCTTGGAAGTTCCACCAGAGCATAGACCGGCTGATGCCACGCCATCTTCAACAATATAAGGGCTGGTTTGGTTACTCTTACTTATTTTTAGCACCCGTCACATCGAATATTTAGATACTAATTAGGAGTATTAAACGTAGACTATTTACAAAACCCATTACATAAGTGGAGGCTAAATGGTGAGACGAATCTATTAAACCTAATTAGTCCATGATTTGACAATGAGAGTAAACATTTGCTGATGCTAGACTACTAGGGTTAGCGATCTCGTCTCGATTTAAGCCTCACTACCGAGGGGTTTGTAAAGCCACGTTAATACCCTTAATAGAATATAATTATCGATGTGAGGGGTGCAAGATTA
>NC_028455.1:31285295-31325527 GCF_000263155.2 Setaria italica | reverse complement strand
CTTTAGTTTTTCTGGCATTAAGCATCTGCCCAAAACACACGAACAAGTCGTCCTGTTCATTCTCCTAAAGTCATAAAAGAAGGCAGCAATCACTTCGTTCTTACGCTCAAGTCGTGCCACTATACTATTTGTGCATCAGCATCCTTGAATCCGATCACGAGGTCGCGGTAACAAGTCAGTGTATCCCTCAATCTGCACCCAACATAGAGAAATCCACCCTCACTTCCATGGAGAAGTCTATATGCCTGCGAGGTACCAATATTGGCATTATCACATCTGATATCAACCGTTTAATACTCCTAATTAGTATCTAAACATTCGATGTGACATGTGTTAAAAATAAGTAAAGGGAAGGCGCGAGGAACAGCTGCATCGGAAGCCGTGCAGAGAGAGAGAGTAGTATTTAGAAGCCGTGCGAGACTATCGCTTAGCCCTGCGCTAGCGTTGCAATGTTGCAACTGTTCATCAGATAAAAAATTATTTCCACTAGATCAACGCATATCCGTTGTGGGAGACGCCCTCAGTGCCACACGGTTGGCCTTACTTCCAGCTTGGTGTAGGCCTGTCCACATGCTAAGATAGTGGGTTGACCACGTGTCATGCAGGTCTCCTTAAATCCTTGGGTACCGAATTGGCTTGATGATTTGAGTGTTGGACATACATCTATGGGCCTATCAACAAAATATAGATTATCCTATATATGGGGTAGGACATCAAGACGTGTCGGTGCAGGATGTTGTAGGTGTGTTGACGCCAGATTTCGTCACTAGAGGAATCGGCGCCAAGAAGAAGGGGAATCGGAGAAGCACAGTTGGGAATCGGCCAAATGGTGCTGTAGTGCGAGATCGGCCGGTGACTTTTGTCTCGCTTTGGGTCAAATGCACCGGGTTCTCAATCGGTAATCTTTTGCCGATAAGGAATCGGCCGAGTTGGAAGATGGGCTAATTGGGCCTGTATGGGCTTGGAGAGGGATAGAAGGATAAGGTGGAAATCAGCCCACGAAGCGTGGAGTAACTAACCTAGCACGAATCGTGCTTGTAGATATTCGTTTTCTGTTTGAGTTAGGGATAAAATTCTAGTCGGTTAAGAAGTTATCTGTACGGGGCTATAAATAGCTACCTTTGTAAATCTGTAATCATCAACCAATCAATACAACAAGCTACTTTTTTCCTGGTACTTACTTTCAAGCGACTTCGCTATTGCTTTTCTCTTTTCCACGAGTTCGTGCGGGTTGGCAGGACTGCATCATCTTGATCTCCGGCCGATTCTGTAAGTTCCGTTTATCGAGTAATATCTAAGCTTTAACTCCGGGCGTATCGCTGTTGTTTCGTTTAGATTTATTCACTAGTTATCGATATTTGCTAGATTCATAGGTTTTTACCTGTTTTTCTAGTCTTTATCACCAGTTATCCAGCTAGGAATCGGTAGTGTCGGCTCTCTCTATTTTCTATTGTTAAATTTATTTATTGCCGATTAGATCTATTCCTGATGTTGTTATCATAGCTTTGTACCGATTATTTTAGTAATTTCCCGTCTACAAGGCTACAGAAATCAGGCTGTTTAATAGCCGATTTCACCACTACAGTAAATCGGCCGATTCGCTGATAAACTCTCTCAAGATCGGAAACTCAGCCGATCGAGATTTCTGGACCTGACACGTGTTCTTCCTTGCCAATCAACAGGTCAGATTGGCTGGCACGCCGCGCGAACCGCACCAGGGCATTCACCCGAACAGGAGCTAAGCAGATTCTCCCGGGTCGTGTGTCGGTTGCTGGGATTCGGTTGACCGATTTCTAGCGCCAACACACTTTTGGCACGCCCGGTGGGACCAATACAACCGCCGTCATGTCGAAAGGTGCTGAAGTCTCCGAAGATAACGTCATCGAGGTGACGGAGGCAGATCTGAAGGACGACCAGAAGGAAGATCTGGACAAGTATATGGAACAATTCTGGAAAGCTTGCCTGAAGTCTTTTAGTCGCTCCAGAAGCGGGGAGACCATTAAGAAGACTCATTTCCCTGCTCCCCGTCAGATCACAATTTCTGAGGATTCGGATAAAATGTCCGATATGATTCAACAATCTATTCATCACGCCTTCATCGACCAGTCCCCGGTACTTTCAAACATGGTGCACAACGCCGTCGTCAATTCCTTCGCCGGGGGCATACCTCAAGGATACAGGGGACCGACATATTTTCAGCCGATTCCTCCGAATCAGACTTATCCAAATTCGGTTTCGCAGCCGATCCAGTTTTCTGGTGGGGGATCCGGCGCTTCTGCATCATCAACTCCTTTGGGATATGGCTCCATCCAGTTGTCTTCTGCACCATTCCCTCCAGTCAGCCCGTCACCCTGGGGGGCACCTTCAACCACGGCCGGTCTGAATCAATCGGCCAGTCAAGGAAACCCTCCGTTCCAGGCATTCTCCCAGGCGGCCGTTCGGCCGACCATACCACCATACCAGCCTGTCGCTCCGGAGGTCAACAAGACAGCAGAGCTCATGCTATATGATGAAACGAGTGGTTCATTCAAACAGCCGACTTTTACTACACAGCCGGCTTACACTCAGATACCACCTTTTCATCAGTCTCCTTTTATTCAGCCTCCGATTTATCAGCATGTGCCGATACCTCAGCCAACAGTTCACCAGCAACAACCAGATTGGTCGGCACGGATTGCGGAGGTGATGCAAGAACAATTCGGCTTGAAGCCGAAAATGCAAACTTATACCTACAGAACACCATACCCACCCACATATGACCTATTGTCGTTCCCCCATCGGTATAAAGTTCCGGATTTTACTAAATTTTCGGGGATGGATGATACTTCGACCGTGGAGCATGTGAATAGATTCATCATCCAATGCGGAGAAGCAGCTACGCAAGATGCCCTACGGGTACGGTTGTTCTCGTCATCGCTGTCTGGTTCGGCCTTCCAATGGTTCACGACTTTGCCGCCAAACTCAATTATCACATGGGCCGATTTAGAAAGACAGTTCCACAAGTACTTCTATGCCGGGGTGCATGAGATGAAGCTGTCCGATTTGACCAGCCTCCGGCAGAGGAGTGATGAGCCGATACCCTCGTATATACAGAGGTTTCGGGAAATCAGAAACAAGTGCTACTCCCTGGCTCTAACTGATGCGCAGTTGGCCGATATAGCTTTCCAAGGCCTTCTGCCTCACATCAAAGAAAGGTATGCTTCACAGGAGTTTGAGAGTCTGAGCCAGATTGTTCACCGATTGTCCGGACAGGAGGTGCGTCCTTTCGATCCGCGGAGGAATTTCCAAAAGAAAGTGGCGTTCCTGGAAGAGTTAGAAGATGAAGAAGATGTCGAAGTCGGACTTGCGGAGTGGATCAAGGGGAAGAAGCCAATATCATGCCCATTCGGCAAAAAGAAGCCGGAAGCATTCGGTTTTGACACAACTAAGGCAGATAAAATCTTCGATCTTCTTCTCCAGGAAGGGCAGATTAAACTCTCACCGTACCATACAATACCTTCTACCGAACAATTAAAAAAGATGAAGTATTGCAAGTGGCACAATGCCACGTCACACGATACCAACGAGTGCAAGATCTTCAGGCAGCAGATACAGTCGGCCATTGAGCAAGGCAGACTTAAATTTGAAGTGCCAGCAAAATCGGCCAAACCAATGAAGATCGACCAACACCCCTTTCCTACCAACATGGTCGATACGGGGAAGAATTCGCTCCAAACAAAAGTGCTGACGTCCGAATCGGCCAAAAAGAGTGGCGCCGTTGATCCCAGAAATCAAGCTAAGCCTGAAGATGTCAAGGGAAAGCGGCGGATGGAGGACGATGATGGCGAGTCAGAAGGGCCACGCATTACTTCCCAGTTCCTGCTCCAGAAGTACCAACGTCAGCATGAACGCTCAAGGTCCCGAGATGAAGCGATGCGTCGGCACAAGGAGCACTGGAGATGCCCGTTCTTCATTCATTGTTGGGAAAATAACCTCAGGCTACCCTCGGCCGATACTTGCACAGAATGCAACGATCCGTATCGTGGCAATCGGCCGTTCAATAGGTCTCGCTCCCGAGACGGAAGGCCAGAACCGATCAGCAGGAATTGGCGCAACCAAGATGACCAGCGCCCTCCCGTACGTGATCGGCTGGGGGGCAGAAGTGACCGATATGATCGGTCGGAAGATAAACGCCATGATAGGCAGGGGGGCAGGACTGATCGGCATAACCAATCAGATAACAAGGCCAGCGTCCACAGCCGGCTCGAAGAGATGGCCGATGCTCGGGTGACGGATGAAAACCCGTTAGGACGCGAACCAGAGTGGGAACGCGCCAGGTCAGGGGGAAGACCAATAAACCCCAGGTGGTGTCCCGATGGATTGACCAAGTCTCAAAAACGAAGAATCCAACGTCTCCGCCAATGGGAACAACACGAAGAGGAAAGCGCGACGGACAAGAAGGAAGGAAGGCCTCGGGTGTGGCGCCCCAAAAGAAACGATAAAGGAGACGGTGAGTCGGCGGGTGACGAATCGGCAGCCGAGATCGGCATGGTTTTTATTTTGCCGATGGAATTCATGACTCCCGCCGATCAACAGGATGTATCGGCGATAGAAGAACAGACAGCGCAATTGGCTTTGGAGCCAATGATGGCCACGTTCGAAAAGCCCGAAGATGACGAACGACAACATATGAAGACATTGTTCCTCAAAGGGCATGTTGACGGTCGCTCCCTTACTAGATTGATGGTCGACGGAGGAGC
Source organism: Setaria italica (assembly GCF_000263155.2). Taxonomy (NCBI): domain Eukaryota; kingdom Viridiplantae; phylum Streptophyta; class Magnoliopsida; order Poales; family Poaceae; genus Setaria; species Setaria italica. The sequence continues at coordinate 31,320,788 of NC_028455.1, read as the reverse complement.
TACTGTCAACATCATGCCGTACGCCGTACTCCGGAAGCTGGGGAAAAGCGACGACGACCTGACCAAGACGGACATGATGCTCAAGGACTTCGAAGGCAAGGTGTCAAACGCTCGCGGTGCTCTCTGCGTCGACCTCACCATCGGCAGTAAGACCCTTCCTACCACGTTCTTCATTATTAATGGCAAGGGATCCTACAATATGCTACTTGGCTGAGACTGGATACACGCAAACTGCTGCGTCCCGTCAACTATGCATCAGTGCCTAGTACAATGGGTCGGCGATAGCATCGAGGTGGTCAAAGCTGACTCCGCGTACAGCATTGCAGCAGCCGACACGCAGCAGTGGAGCTGCGAAACCGTCAGGTGCATATCAGGTAGGGTATGGGAGACCGATTTCCTGAAGGTCACCGATTTTGGCCTACAGCCGATCCGAGCAGTCGGCTCCGAGGACTCAGAATAGATGGATCAGTTCACCCGAGAAGATGGGAAGCTAGGGCACGGGTTCACATCGGCTGATTCTTTAGAGATGATAGACTTAGGTGATGGAACCAAACCAAGGCCGACTTTTATTAGTGCAAATTTAGATCCAGAATACAAGTGTAAATTGACAAATTTATTAAGAGAATTTAAGGATTGTTTTGCTTGGGAGTATCACGAGATGCCCGGTTTAGACCGATCTATTATTGAACATCGGCTACCCATAAAGCCAGGGTATCGGCCGTACCAACAACCCGCACGGCGTTGCAATCCTAAAATTTTACCAGACATAAAAGCTGAAATAACTCGGCTAATCGAAGCAAAATTTATTCGGCAATGTCGTTATGCCGAGTGGATTTCTAATATCGTGCCAGTATATAAGAAAAATGGGAAGTTACGTGTTTGCGTTGATTTCAGGAATCTTAATTAGGCCACACCAATGGATGGTTACCCCATGCCAACGGCCGATGTACTGATCGACGCTGCCGCGGGACATAAAATCATTAGCTTCATGGACGGAAACGCCGGATACAATCAAATACTTATGGCCGAAGAGGATATACCCAAAAGGGCCTTCAGATGTCCAGGCCATCTTGGTTTGTTCGAGTGGGTGGTGATGACTTTCGGCTTGAAGAATCCTGGTGCTACATATCAGAGAGCTATGAACTACATTTTTCACAAACTCATTAGCCTCCTGGTAGAAATCTACATCGATGACGTCGTGGTCAAGTCCAAAAGTCACGAGGAACATCTGGCCGATTTGTGAAAAGTGCTAGAGTGTACCAAAAAGCACGGTCTTAAGATGAATCCCAATAAATGTGCTTTCGGCGTATCCGCCGGACAGTTCTTAGGATTCATAGTGCACGAACGAGGCATAGAAGTCAATCGGAAGACCATAGCGGCCATCAACGAAGTCGTGGCCCCACAGAACAAAACCAAACTGCAGTCTCTAATCGGCAAGGTGAACTTCATCAGAAGATTTATATCTAATCTATCTGGACGGATTCAAGCATTCACGCCACTTCTGAAGTTGAAGCCAGATCAGGAATTCATATGGGGAGAAGAACAGCGCAAAGCGTTAGAAGATATCAAGCAATACTTGGTCTCACCACCAGTCTTGGTTCCCCCTCAAACTGGTAAGCCGTTTAAACTGTATTTATCTGCCGATGAAAAAGCTATTGGGTCAGCTCTGGTCCAGGAGTTTGAAGGCAAAGAGCGAGTAATTTATTATGTTAGTAGAAGACTCTTGGACGCTGAAACAAGATACCCTCCGGTAGAGCGCCTGTGCTTGTGTCTTCACTTCTCATGCACCAAACTTAGGCACTATCTATTGTCGGCAGAATGTGTAGTCGTATGCAAAGACGACGTAGTAAAATACATGCTATCACTGCCGATATTGAAAGGACGAATCGGCAAATGGATCTTAGCTTTATCAGAATTTGACCTGCGGTATGAATCGGCAAAAGCTGTCAAGGGTCAAGTCATGGCCGATTTCGTCGCCCAGCACTGTGGACCGGAGATTGCCCTCGTGGAACTGGCGCCTTGGCAATTATTTTTCGACGGGTCGTCATGCGGGGTTGGATCAGGAATCGGCATCGTTCTCATATCACCTCGGGGGGCAAGCTACGATTTTTCTCTGCCGATAGAAACCGCCGCTACTAACAATCAAGCGGAGTACAGAGCTATATTAAAAGGCTTACAACTATTGAGAGAAGTCAAGGCCGATTCTGTTGAGGTCTTCGGAGATTCTATGCTCATTGTGGATCAACTGACCGGAAGGGCCGAGTGCAAAGATGACGTATTAAGAATTTATTACGAAGATTGCTTACAGCTCTTAAAAGAATTCAGATCGGCAGTAATCGAACATGTTCCAAGGGACCGCAACGAAGAGGCAAACAAACTCGCCAAGCACGCATCTGGGTATCGGCCGATTCTGGGCGCTATGGCTTTAGAACTCGCAGCCGACGACTGGCGTAAAGAAATTGCCGACTACCTGAAGGATCCGTCTAAGAAGGTGGAGCGACGAGTACGCTTTCATGCCACCAAATACGTACTGCTCGAAGATGATCTGTTCTACCGAACGATTGACGGAGTCCTTCTCAAATGCCTTGGGACAGAAGAGGCCAAGACTCTAATGGGAGAAATCCATGAAGGGGTATGTGGAGCACACCAATCGGCACATAAGATGAAGTGGATGATCAGGAACAACGGGTACTATTGGCCTACGATCCTTGAAGACTGTTTCAAATATTATAAAGGTTGTCAGGAGTGTCAAAAGTTTGGAAATGTCCAACGTGCACCCGCATCGGCCATGAATCCCATCATCAAGCCATGGCCGTTCAGAGGGTGGGGAATAGACCTTATCGGCCAAATTTACCCACCGTCAAGCAAGGGGCACAAATTTATTCTGGTGGCTACTGATTACTTCACCAAATGGGTGGAGGCAATCCCGTTGAGAGCCGTGACATCGGCTATCATGGCCGACTTCGTAAGGGACCACATCATCTACCGATTCGGCATCCCTCAGACTATAACAACCGATCAAGGAACAATGTTCACATCGGGGGAATTTGAGGAATTTACGACCGATATGGGAATCAAATTGTTAAATTCTTCTCCGTATTACGCTCAAGCCAATGGTCAAGCAGAATCCTCCAATAAAGGAATAATCAAGTTGATCAAAAGGAAAATCGAAGAACAGCCAAAGAAGTGGCATCTATGTTTGACTGAGGCCCTATGGGCGTACAGGATGGCTTGTCATGGAGCTACCAAATTGTCTCCCTACCAGTTGGTGTACGGTCACGATGCAGTACTACTGTGGGAATCAAGGGCAGGATCGAGACGCATTTCGCTCCAGGACCAGTTATCGGCCGACGATTACTCATCTCTTATGAAAAGGGAGCTTGACGATTTGGCTGGCCAACGATTGAGGGCCCTGATAAGCATTGAGGAAAATAAAAAGAGAGTAGCCAGGTGGTACGATAAGAAGGTCAAAGTCAAACAGTTCTCCCCCGGAGACTTGGTATGGAAGTTAGTGTTGCCGATCGGGTCGAAAGATCCTAAATTCGGAAAATGGTCCCCTACCTGGGAAGGGCCGTATAAAATTGGCAGATGCGCTCCAGGAAACGCTTATATTTTGGAAACAATAGAAGGAGAAGAATTTACTAGAGCTCTAAATGGAAGGTACTTAAAAAGATACTACCCTAGCATATGGGTCGGAGCGTGAGAAATTGACCGTGACACAATCACACATAGCTGATACAAATCGGTTCAAACACATAGTCGACCGGATCGGCCGATTACATTCATTCGGTACGGGCGACGGGTTACATGGCCGACAAAACATTTAGTCGCCCTTAGAACAAAAAATACAAAAAACAAACTAGTTGTTCTTCTTCTTGGACGCCTTCCCGTTCCGATCCAACTCGTTCACGACACGGAGGCGCGAGGTCTCTACCGCCACGAGGATGACCGGCCGAGGAAGTAGACGGTTCCTGTCGGTGGGAGGTCGCTGGCCGCCGTTCCTCTCCATGAAGTCCAAAATCGTGCGGGCTGCCAAGGTGACGTCATCTTCAGGTTCGTCACGGCGATGGCCCCTGACGGTTGGAGATCGGCGATTACTTTCACTCACTATGGAATCAAAGACCACATGAGCTTCCGCAGTGATGTGGTCTTGGAGTTCCTCTCGGTGAGCCAGGATCAGCGCCTTGTCCTCCGATGACAATGGGTCCTCAGAGTGGATGCACTCGATGGCGCGCACGAGCTCAGGGCTAAGACGTTGAGGCTGAAACAAAGAAGGGATAAGAAGGATCATTCTTTTCCTAAGATCTAAGGGAAGGTAAAGGTCAGGGCTTCACCTGGTTAACAGAAGAAGAGGACGACGAAGCCATGACAGAGCAGTCGCGCCGATGAGAAGAAGAAGAGAGGTAGAACGAGAGCCAAGTTAGTGCTATCGAGAGTAGGCGCCGAGGTCGGTATTTATGGAAAAATGCGTGGAAATCTGGTAAGGCCACGTCCCATCGGTAATAAGAAGGCAGTAAATAGAAAGGGCGTCGCGAGGGACGGTCAAAGAAGATAGTAAATGTTCGTACAAAACAGTCAGTGTTTTACAGATTACCCAGAAGGGTATCGATAGCCGTGATGGCCCGACGCCGGATCTGATCGGCAGAGTCAAGAACCCGTTGGTCTTCTTCCGCCGATCCAGGGACCTCCGATGCGCTGCGATGAAGTCTCAAAGCCTCATGAGCAAGTCGCTGCCTCTCCTGTGTCAAATCGGCAATAACAGAGGGCAGCTCTTGGAGTTTTCTCTCTTCGGCACTGATTGCTTTAGTCACTTGCTCCATTTCCTTGGCAAGTTCCGCCCTTCGACGTTTGAGGCGGTCTATTTCACCGATGATCGCCGGACAGGAATCTTCTAGAACATGGATACGCCGATGCGCCTCTTGAGCCTGACGCTTGAAAGTGTCTTCATTTTCACGAGTCTTGGCCAGTTTTTCGCGATCGGCCATATGACGAAGGGCCCTGAAAACTGGGATTCTCATGGACTCGATGAAGGCCGCCGGCGCCAGGGCCTCCTCCGCTTCCTCTGGCACTCGTCCGCTGACGTCACTGAAGAGCTGCCGAATCGGCGAAGCATCTTCTACTAGTTGGCCGATGTCCCCCTGAAGGAGGGATCGGATAGTGGAAAGTTTAGCTCGGACGTCATCAGGAACGGAGCTCAGGGCGACTTGGCGGGAAGCGACTTCTTCGTCATCGGAAAGAGCAACCGCAAAGGAAAAGAGGCTGTTGTCGGGGGTATCCTGTTCCTAAAGAAAATAAGGAAAAAGGATAAATCGGCGGGGAATGAGAACAAATCGGCTGGAAGCCGAGACAGAAACTTACCGTTTTGAAGCGAATTTCCTCATGTTGCACCTGTAAAGCCGTCGTGCCTTGCTCAGGAGCCTGCACCATGGGTTCATCAGATGAAGAAGACTCCACGATAATCGGCGCGGTGCTTGGACCAGCTCCCTGAGAAGAGATCGGTGGTCGAAGAGCGCTCGGGGTACCGATGGCCTGTGTCAGAGGGTTGAATAAGTACATTACGCAGATACCGGATGGAAATCGGTAAGATAAATATTATACCTCAACGGATGGGGGCGGGGGTGCGTCGGTGTATGGTAGAGTTGCTGCCGATTGTTGTGTTTTTATAGGGGCGCTCTGTGTGGTCCAAAGTTAAGAAAGGTTAATATCAGAATGACAATCGGAGATAGTAAAACTCAGGCTTACCTGTATGGCTTCCAACAATAACGATGCGGCAGCCGCCCCGGCTTGTGTGATGGCTTGAGTATCGGCACCTTGAACGACCTGGGAAGGTAATATGGTCGAAGTTTCTGCCGATACGAGCACAGGAGGATCCGCCGATTCCGTACGAGCCCGGACTCGGCGACTGGTCTTTTTAGTGGTCCTCTTATGAACTTGCTTTGATCGGCCAGCAATCACATCAACAGACGGAGCGTTATAGCCGATAAGAGGATAAGTGGTATATGGATGACTCTCTATCAGCCGTCCGCTACGGCTGTGCGTTGGAGGGGTCCGATTCTCGGCCTAAAGAAATAATAAAGTCATTAATACTCAATCATGTTAAGAGGAATAAAAATCGGCTATGTGAAGTACCTCGGCGTTTGGGTCAATATTGGCCGGGTCCAGAAGATTGCAGTATGCCGATGCTGAGTTGCAGAAGATAAATTGCTTCCAATCGGCCCACCAGAGTTTGAACGGCTGGACGGCAAATGGAGCTAATAGCCAGTCGTTCAAGTTAATTGTACTAGAGTCCGGAATTCGGTCTCGCAACCGACCGTAATCCAGGCCAGATGTGAGCTCATCTCTAAATTTGATTCGGTCAGCAAAATACACTTGAATCGGCAGCTGACCCATGCCGAATTGTCGTGCTGCAGCGGAGGGGTTGTAGAATTCGTACGTAGGGGCATCCTTCCCTGAGAAGAAGTTGGCCGGTAGAAGTCCTGGTTTGATCAGCCCTTCATAAAGATCTTCATCAAATCGGCCAGAAGCCGAATCGAAGCAAGTGGGGAGCTCAAAGATTGGGTTGTCTCGCTGATATGGAAACCAGATGGTTGCGTCTTCATTAAATCCATTGTAGAAGCACCGAAAGTACTCGGTTACCTTTGTAGCAGAATACGCGCAACCTGGGAAAGCTGACGCCGCTTCGCCAAAGGACATGCATCGGCGGTGTTCGGTAGGGTCCTCTGCCGATTCGACATTGGGGAACGTCATGCGGTCCACCGGCTGCTGGGTGATTCTGCTCATGTAAAGATTCAACCACAGATTGACAAACCACCAAGGCCCGCCTTGATTGCCGATCGGCTCTCCCTTGGATAGTCTTGTGCCGATTTGATGAAGCATGTGGTACACAGCCCCCAGTAAATGTTTCCCGAGGGGAACACGGTCTCCTCTGGACAGTGCTTCAGCCAAGGCTTGAGTGTTGGTTGTTGGGCCGGCGGCCCTTCCGCAAAAGAAGTGCTTTTCTAGCCACATCATCAAGAAAGCCGTGTGCTCCCTGTTCTCAACGGTCCCGCTCCTCTTATTACTTCTGATGAAGCCCTTCCAACCGCCGATTCCCCTTGTGTCCAGCCGATGTGATGTTGTGGTCAAAAGGCGGAAGGGTGTGTCAGGGGAGGATATGTCAAGGCCGGTCAACAGGACCACATCGGCCAGTGTGGGGGTCATAGGACCGTGCCCAAATAAGAATGCATTAAGTGCATCAGACCAAAAATACGAAGCCGCCATCACTAACGGCTCATTTTTCTCCATTTGAGATAAGGAAAGGTTGATGCACTGGCCGATTTTGAGCTCGTCCCATGAGACGCTCCTTGATGTGGCCACCCGTTGGTACCACTCCCTCCAACCTGGGGTTTCATTCGGCCAGGATCTAAAAGTACCCACCCAGTGATCTAAATTCATATCAGACCGTTTGAAGGGTATCCGGTCGGTTTCCAAATTTATGAGATCTATTGGATCTGGGTTTCCCATGGGACCGAGACAAACAAGGCCGGGACTTCCCGTGAGGTGAATGGTAATTCTATGCCAAACTGCCTAAAAAGAAAGAGAGTGTGGAAAAGTAAGGAACAGATCTAAGGTGAATACATTGCCGATGGAGGAAGACTTTGGTATTTACCTCTGGGATGAAGTTCTGAGTGATCGGCGTGGTCGCCGATGCGGATGCGGACGATGGGGCCACGATGGGGATCGCCATTGGGATCTCCGATGAAGCTCCTTCATCTGTGGAAGGAGTGACGGTTGTCGCCACCACCACCGGAGGTGCTACCTCTGGGGCACCGTGTGCGGGAGAGCTGCCGGAAGGAGTCGCCATTGGAAGAGAAGAGGGAAGAAGTAACAGGAGGTGGAGCTAGAAAGCTTCAGCGGCAAGGGAAAAGTGTTGAAAGAGGAAGAATGCGCGCGCGCTGGGAAAAGAGACGTGAGCTTGACGATGAGTTGCGGGTGAGGCGCTATTTAAAGGATGCTTGAAGGGGGGTAAAAATGGAATTTTTACCGCGCCGACGTTTCGAGTTTTTCGGGAGTAGTGGCTGTCGTGGGCGCCCGTTTCGAAAAAATTGCAATGATCAGCTGGAAGACCGCGAAACGGAAGGATATTTTCACTGCGGCCGTTTCGGAAGGGAGGTTATAAAGAATTTCGAAGTAAAAGACTATGTTTTACTCCGAAACTGGGGGGCATGTGTTGACGCCAGATTTCGTCACTAGAGGAATCGGTGCCAAGAAGAAGGGGAATCGGAGAAGCACAGTTGGGAATCGGCCAAATGGTGCTGTAGTGCGAGATCGGCCGGTGACTTTTGTCTCGCTTTGGGTCGAATGCACTGGGTTCTCAATCGGTAATCTTTTGCCGATAAGGAATCGGCCGAGTTGGAAGATGGGCTAATTGGGCCTGTATGGGCTTGGAGAGGGATAGAAGGATAAGGTGGAAATCAGCCCACGAAGCGTGGAGTAACTAACCTAGCACGAATCGTGCTTGTAGATATTCGTTTTCTGTTTGAGTTAGGGATAGAATTCTAGTCGGTTAAGAAGTTATCTGTACGGGGCTATAAATAGCTACCTTTGTAAATCTGTAATCATCAACCAATCAATACAACAAGCTACTTTTTTCCTCGTACTTACTTTCAAGCGACTTCGCTATTGCTTTTCTCTTTTCCACGAGTTCGTGCGGGTTGGCAGGGCTGCATCATCTTGATCTCCGGCCGATTCTGTAAGTTCCGTTTATCGAGTAATATCTAAGCTTTAACTCCGGGCGTATCGCTGTTGTTTCGTTTAGATTTATTCACTAGTTATCGATATTTGCTAGATTCATAGGTTTTTACCTGTTTTTCTAGTCTTTATCACCAGTTATCCAGCTAGGAATCGGTAGTGTCGGCTCTCTCTATTTTCTATTGTTAAATTTATTTATTGCCGATTAGATCTATTCCTGATGTTGTTATCATAGCTTTGTACCGATTATTTTAGTAATTTCCCGTCTACAAGGCTACAGAAATCAGGCTGTTTAATAGCCGATTTCACCACTACAGTAAATCGGCCGATTCGCTGATAAACTCTCTCAAAATCGGAAACTCAGCCGATCGAGATTTCTGGACCTGACACGTGTTCTTCCTTGCCAATCAACAGGTCAGATTGGCTGGCACGCCGCGCGAACCGCACCAGGGCATTCACCCGAACAGGAGCTAAGCAGATTCTCCCGGGTCGTGTGTCGGTTACTGGGATTCGGTTGACCGATTTCTAGCGCCAACAAGGTGACCATGCAATAAATAGAATTAGTCGAGGATAAGGAAAATACTCATTCTAATAAGAGTAGAACTCCTCTAGTTGTATCCGATCAGTATTCTTGTAACAACTGACCTTTAACCTTGCTTTAACCTTGCCCCCGCATGCATATACAAGGCGAGGCAGGGACCCCATCCAAAGCAATCCAATACACCCAACGCAATACAAACCAAACCATATAGGATGTAGGGTATTACGCTAATTAGCAGCTTGAACCTATCTAAACTTTGTGTCTGCGTTCACCTTCGAGTTCATGATCTCGGCAAAACCCCACCAATCAATCCATTACGTTGGGATACCCTAGTTGGTTGCCGGTAAACACCGATACCGATGTAAGTTCTCACTATTTGACGCTGATGAAATCATCCGCATTCCCTTATTTTAAGAGACACGGTGCCAGTTGGATGATCATATTTTGAGTAGCTTAGCATTCATCAAATAATCCAATCGATCTCTACATCACGATGATCATCGTGTAAACTTTATTGTTCCAAACATGCATGGAAGGCCATCAATGTGGACATAGATGATGCCATGCTTTAAATTATGCATAACAAAGGCACGGAAATAGAGAGAATTACAAGATACATAAAAGGTCACCTGCCATAATAAGCTGTTGCAATGTGGTGTGCATAACCAATGTTTACTCCACATATACATGGGGCTCTGCAGGGCAGGTGATGCTGAACCAGATGGTCCTGTGGTTCACATCCTGAAGCGGCCTAGCGTTCATCTCAAAGCCCTGCAGCAGGTAAGAACAGAACACACAAGGAAGAGACATGGTCAAGCTTAGAAAAACCAAAACCAGCGTCCATTCACACACTCGCTAGATTCTAGCCACGTCTGAATCTTTTGGTCAGGCGTGTGTGGAAATCAAAGGAGTTAAGATCGACTCTTACGTCATCCACTGCCTCCCTGAGAACATCCCGCTGGTAAAAGGCCACGAAGCGAAACTGCACGAACAAAGCACTTGCAAGCATGAGGACGCCAAACCAAGCACACCCAATGAAACTCATTCCGGCAACACGATCGAGAGGGAGGCATCGAAGAAGCGTATATATACCGTCGGGATGACGGTCCAGACGATCCCCTCGGCGCAGGGCGACGTGGTGAGGGAGCCCGTGAAGCGGTAGTACACGCCGCCCGTGAAGCCGATGCCCTTGGGGTCCACCTTGCCAATGGGCTCCTCCCTGTCGCGCAAGCGCCTGATGATGGGCTCCAGCCTTCTCAGGAACGGGTCTTCGACGAGGCCGGCGCCCCTGTAGAGGATGGCGACCACCGCCGTCTTCTTCTCCGGGGTCTGGTGCGCCAGGTGCAGCTACATGGCGTACCTGATGCCGTCGAGGGTGTGCTCGCTGGGCGTGTGCCAGTGCAGCTGCTTCAGGTGGTACACCGTGCCGTCGATCACCAGCCTCCCGGCGTCGCCCTTGAATTTTACCTGCAACAAACAATCAGCAGCCAGGTCCCGTCATATCAAAGTATTGTACTCACGATCCATCTCACAATTGTTTCAAAAATAAATAGCTTGAATAGTTTATATGATCACATGTACACATGAAAAATCCATGTTCTCAACGACGCACCATGATATCGTGGCCGCGGTTGACGATGGAGGCCTCGGCGGGCTGGTAGGAGTAGTTGAGGTAGCCGAGGTCGCGCTGAATGGCGCGGTGGCCGTAGAGGGCAATGGGGGACTGCCACCGGCCCTCGCTGCAGGTCGCCCACTCCGGCTTGACCTCGCCCCAGTGATCCGTCCCGTTCTCCACGGCCGGGTCGTAGCTGAACTCATGCTCGTCCTCTGCAAGCCCAACCAAATGCAATGCATCCTCCGGTCAGATTATTATTCAGATGTACACTACTACTCCTACATGGACAGGTGCATGGTGGTGATGGGAATGGACATGCATTCGATCGGGCTCGATCACTGGCCTGTTTCGTCCTGCGCCGTGGCACCCGGGACGGCGATGGCGGAGAGCAGGAGCGCGGCGGCGAGGAGCGCCCCAACGGTGGGGTGGAGGTGGCGGCGAGCTGCTAGATCCATGTTGTGTGATTCCGTGGTCGCTGAGCTAGCCAACTAGATGTGGTTTGGGATGAGGGGCCAGGGGGGTGGAGCAGCGCGGGGTATATGCTGTGGCAGACGGCACAGGCGGCAACAGGGGAGGTGTGGAACGCTCCCCTCGTGCATCGCGGGCGCGCTTCTACTGTCTCTGATCAAGATAGACCCGTTGCGGTCGATCCATGGGAATATGGGATGATGAGAGCAGGCATGTGGCAGCATGCGGCACGGCATTTTGTGCGTACATGCCTGGACCTTCAGTTGGTCCTCGGTGTCCCCCTCGAGGTTCCTGTTCGGACGCCTCGCGACGGCTCCACTTGGCTCCATCGCTCAGCGCTCTGGCTCTGGCCTCACGTTTTTCCACGGCAACCGCAAGGAGTTCGCTCCGTTGATAATCTACATCGAGAAGTTGGAGATTGTCATAGGCTTCGTTCACACCGAAGCACCGAATAATGACCTCTACGTTTATATCTCGCAAAAAAAAAAAAGATGACTTCTATGATATAAAGACACCTAGGACGCGACCAAAATAAGAAGGTTAGTTGTTCTTGATTACTTCTATAACGCTTGCTTTCGTGTACCCCAAGGACAATTTTTACTAATTGCTTTTAGTGGGATGATATGTGTTATCAATACTTAGTGCACTCGTGAGTTATGAGTATAGAATAGTTTGTACAACATATATATTGACTTCTATTTGTGTTGACCATTCAATGGTAATGATATATATCAGGCCACCCCCTAAGCAAAATTCCTGCTGACATGTAGGCGATTACCTAATAAACTAATGAATACTCGTATTCCTGTACTCTGCATGAGCAAAAGAACTCATTGCCTTCTGATTTATAAACTCTCAACTGATCATTACGACATTACTCTGTTCCAAATTGTAGGTCATTTTAGCTTTTTATTCATTGATATTATTATGCATCTAGATATAGTGTACATCTAGGTGCATAATAATATTTATGAACCTAGAAAAATCAAAACGATCTACTATTTGGAACAGAGGGAGTACATCACTGGTGAGTGCTGCGTTTGCACGTACACGCGCAGGGCCCTGCCCCTGCCACCCTGCCTGGCTGCGTCGCGGCACTGAGTCGGGCTCGCGCTCACGCCTTGCCGCATGGGCCTAGCTGCAGTCTGTGGAACGTGCCCCCCAGCCGCTACTGGTCGTGCGGCATGTGCCATTTATTCTTGTACCATGGATCTTAGATTGGAAGATTCGTTAGTTATTCATCCTTCAAAACATTAATAATAAGGTCCCCTTTGGCAGAGCTTTCTCAGCGGTTTCCGGTGAAACCCTGCCAATGGGGCATGAGCAACACAACTCCACCACAGGAGCCTCGCAATTCCTACTCTCTGGAGCAAATTTATGGAGCCAAAATAATAAAAATTGGCTCCCCGCGGTTCCATGTCACCCGCAAGGCTAAAGTGCCACGTTTGCCCCCTCCGTGGCGAGGCTGGAGGGTGCCAGTGGTGCGGGGGAGTAGGCGGGCCCGGAGGACGCTAGCAGTGTGAGGGAGGAGGCATGGCCAGAGTGCATCGCCGGCGTTAGCAGGATGAGCAAGCACGGCTGGAGGGTGCTAGTGCGCGAGAGCGGCGGTGTTGAAGGGCATCGCTGGCTTGGGGGAAGAGGCTCGATTGGAGGATGCTGACAGTGGGATGGAGCAGGCGCGGTTGAGGGCACCGGCGTGGGGAGTTGGAGGGCACCGACGGCCCATGAGGAGCAGGCGGTAGGGGCGACAAGAGGCGAACGGATAAGAGAGAGAGAGGAGAAGGAAAGAATGAGAAGAAGTAAGAAAAAAAAGAAAAAAAGAAAAAAGGGGGCATCAGAGACGTTTTACCCTTTTTACCCATTTTCAATCTCCAGAAGAAATCGTTTTGCCAAATGATTTTGTAATTAGACAAGCCAAAGTAAAAAAAAACTGCTCCACCGAAAGAATCACAACTGAAGCTGTTTTAGCTACAGCCGGAGCCCTACCAAACGAGCCCTAAATCTGTTTATTAGTAGACGAATTCTTCCGATTCCTTGGACTTAGCGTCTTCGAAGTTCTAATAGAGCATGGGCTGACGGATGTCAGTGCCACAGGAATGACCCAACAGGGTGCCTACACGCCACCTACTTCCACTGCAGAAGGAAATGGTGTAGGCCCCCATCCACATCCACATATAGTGGTGTGCCACGCGGGCTCCTTTAGCGATGCCTGACCTTTTGAGGACCACGCTGAGTGCCTAGTTGGCTATCGATGTGAGTTCTTACTACTTAACGATCTGCATTCCTCTATTTTAGGAGACATGGTGCTAGTTGGGTGATCATATTTCGAGTAGTTTAGCATTCATCAGAGAATCCAATCGATCTCGGCAATGGACAAAATTTGGGGACATGCGGGTGGACTTCCATCCACCGCGTCGCCCCCAAGAGCGACTCGGGTGGAACCGCCGCCGCAACCCCACAGGCTATCCCCCTCCCCTACCTGCCCCGCGCTGTCGCCGGAGAGCTCCGCCGAAAGCCCGCGAGGGCTCGAGGAAGGCGGCGACCAAGTGATTTTTCCTCTTTTCCTTCTCCTCTGACCCACCGTACCCTGCTCAATAGCCATGGTGGATTGTGGCTGTGGTGTTGCATCTACAGCTCGATCTGCTCCTCTGCTGCCCGGATCCGATGACCCTGCTAGTCAGACAAGGTCCTTGCGGTTCCTCGCAGGGCAGCACGCCCTCCTGGCTGGTAGCTGTTCTGGAGCGGCAGCAGTGGCGGCGCACTGATCTCCCGGTGCTGGCCGGATCTGTGCGGCTGGCTACCAGATCCCCACGCTGATGGGGTGGCTCGCCCGGATCTGGCGTCGAGGCTGCAGTGGCTGTCTCCGGCCAGGCGGCGGCGCGGCATGCCCCCTCCCTGCTAGTTGCCATTGTTGCCCGTTGGGTGATGGTGCCGGCGTGCAACGGGGATCGGTGGTGCACCGACGTCCATGTACGGTGGCACTGACGACGGGTGGGCAGGGTCGACACCACTCTCCAAGCAGCGCTACTGCTCCCTACATCTGGTGTCGTCAGCCTCAACGATGCTAGTGAGAGTTTCGCAGCTTGGATATGGTGCGTGCTGAGCGAAAGCTCTGCCCAGCTCAATGCCGGTGCCGGCGGCGGTGACGTCCTCCGACATCATCTCCCTCCTTGGAGGTATCGTCGTAGCGTCCCTGCTCCTTTTCATTTTGGGAGCTTCGGGTGAAAACTCATCTCGGTCTCCTAGTTGAGCAATGGTGGCATCTGTCCGACGTCGTCCCTTGAAGGCATTGCTTTTGAAGATCCCCTCATGCCACCAATCGCAATACCCCCGTGACTTACTCCCTCCTGGTCGACGTTCGCTCCCTCTTACTGCTTCCGCTGTGTTCACATATATTAGACACTATCTTGTGTTGCTGTTGGTGCCTATGCTTCTTCGCTATCCAAGCCACTTGGTTATGTCATCTTATCATATGCCGGGTTAGTGAGACCATGACCCCCTCTTGGTTCTCCTCGATCTCCTCTCGATGGTCCTTCCTCCTTTGTAGCTTCCTCCCCTTGAAGGACGACGTTGAATGGCATCGTTAGGATCCTGGAAGCAGCCCCAAATGCCATTGATCACATCTGTCGTCTGTCGTTTTGACTCAGAGCTTAACAGTCGCTGGTGGTATGGAATCATCAAAGTGTAGCCACTTGGTAGTGGTGCTAGTCAGGAACTACATGGTACTGTCTCAGGGATGCGTTGTGCTTGAGCTTTGTTGAGGGATTAGACAATAGATGTTTTCTTCGGTGTGCGTTGTATCTCCCTTCTTGTGTGTGTTGTGGGAGCTTTGTTTGTAAAATTGCTGAATCTTGTATATGGTTTCATGAGCTTGCAAGAAGCTCCATGGATGAATTAAGGTCGGACCACCCCGCCCCCCCCCCCCCCCCCCCCCGGGTTTTTCATTTGATCTCCCCACATCAAGAATGGATCATCGTGTAAACTTTAATCTTCCAAACATGCATGCAAGGCCATCAATTAATGTGGACATAGATGATGCCATGCTTTATTTAGGGAAAATAGAGAGAATTACAAGATACATAAAGAGATCGCCTGCCATAATAAGCTGCGCAATGCGGTGTCCCTGATCTGATCAGCTAGCCCAATATGCATGTATCACCAGTAATGTTTACTCCACAGATACGTGGGGCTGAGGGCGGAACCAGATGGTCCTGTGGTTCACCTCCTGAAGCGGCCTAGCGTTCATCTCAAAGCCCTGCAGCAGGTAAGAACAGTAACACACAAGGAAGAAGAGACATGGTCAAGCTTACCAAAAAAGCAAAACCAGTGTCCGTTCACACACTGTTCACTATCTAGATTCTAGCCACGTCTGAATCTTTTGGTCAGGCGTGTGTTGAAATCAAAGGAGTTAAGATCGACTCTTACGTCATCCACTGCCTCCCTGAGAAGATCCAGCTGGTCCGAGGCCACGAGGCGAAGCTGCACAAACAAAGCACTTGAAAGCTTGAGGACGCCAACCCAAGCACCCAATGAAATGAAACCCATTCGGGCAACAGGAGAGGCCGGGAAGCATCGAGAATGAAGAAGCGTATATATACCGTGGGGATGACGGTCCAGATGATCCCCTCGGTGCAGGGCGGCGTGGTGAGGGAGCCCATGTAGCGGAAGTACGAGCTGCCCGTGAGGCCGACGTGGTTGGGGTTCACCTTGCCGATGGGCTCCTCCTTGCCGCGCAAGCGCTCGATGGCGGGCTGCAGACTTTTCAGGAACGGGTCGGCGAGGTTGCTGACCCTGTAGAGGATGCCGACCACTGCCGTCTTCTTCTCCGGGGTCTGGTGCACCATGTGCAGCTCCATGGAGAACCTGTGGCCGTTGAGGGCGTGCTCGGTGGGCGTGTGCCAGTGCAGCTGCTTCAGGTGGTACACCGTGCCGTCGATCACCAGACTCCCGGCGTCGCCCTTGAATTTTACCTGCAACAACAGACAATATAATCAGCAGCCAGGCCCCGTCAAATAACCAAAGTATCGTATTAATTATATTGCTTGTTGCATTGGAGTACTGCCCGCCGGAGTAGTGATATCGACGCACCATGATGTCGTGGCCGCGGTTGACGATGGAGGCCTCGGCGGGCTTGTAGGAGTAGTTGAGGTAACCGAGGTCGCGCCGAATGGCGCGGTGGTGGTAGAGGTCGATGGGGGACTGCCACCGGCCATCGCTGCAGGTCGCCCACTCCGGCTTGATCTCGCCCCAGCCATCCGGCCCGTTCTCCGCGTGCGGGTCGTAGCTGAACTCGTGCTCGCCCTCTGCAAGTCCAACCCAAACGCAATGCATGCTCCTGTCAGAATATCCATTCAGATTTATACATACTACTACTCCTACTCCTACATGGACAGGTGCACGCATGACGGAACTGATTGGAATGGACATGCATTCGATCGGGCTCGATCACTAGCCTATTTCCTCCTGAGCCATGGCGCCCGGGACGGCGGTGGAGAGCAGGAGCGCGGCGGCGAGGAGCGCCCCGACAGTGGCGTGGTGGAGGTGGCGGCGAGCTAGACCCATGCTGTGTGATTCCGTGGTGATGGAGCTAGCCAGCTAGATGTGGTTTGGGATGAGGGCGTGGAGCAGGGTAGGATATATATACTGCGGCAGACGGGCACAGGCGGCAACAGAGGAGGTGTGGAACGCTAGCTCCCCTCGTGCATCGCGTGCGCGCTTCTACTGTCTCTGATCAAGATAGACCCGTTGTGGTCGATCCATGCAAGCATGGCAGCATGCGGCACGGCATTTTGTGCGTACATGCCCTGGACCTTCAGTTGGTCCTCTTTATCCCCCTGGAGGTTTCTGTTCGGACGCTGATGCAGTGGCTACTGTTTAGGATAACTGGATACGGCACTTCTCTTTTCCCATTGCTGTGTAAGTTCTGTTCGATAACATGCATTCTCGTTTGTTACAAACCGTTCTATAAATAGGCTGTATTATTGGCACTACTGACATGGTAAGTTTTATCTTGAGGAGCAAAGGTGTAGGCTTCTTTGTTGGCCACTTATTGGAATACTGCTTATTATGCATGTATGGTACGGTGGCATACACATGCATGCATCGTGCCTGCACAGTTGCACTCTCGGCGTTCAATTAGGCCAATAAGAAATAGTGGCAGCGAGCAGGGCACTTTGGCAAATTAGGTTTCCTGGCCACCCAGACGGAGGACTTACGTACAGGAAGAGCTAAGGTGGGGATTATTGCAGCCACGGAGAGCCACCAGACCTGTGAGACGATTAACCAAAGCTAATATAACAGTATGTAAAACTTAAATAATATGAAATTATATAAATAATTAACAAGTTGGCTTCGTAAGGTCGCATGTTGCTCACCATGTGATGTCTCTAGTTCGGAGAGAACATGCTCCCTTCTTACTATTACTTAATTACTAATTGAAGTCTCCTTTTGAAGCTTTCTGGTGCTTTTTGGTGAAACCATCTAGGATACTAGGTAGACACTCTAGATAAAAATAGAAATCTTAGAAATTCTCATAAAAAAGCAAAACATCTTGCCGTAGACTCAAATTATCATAGCCATTGAATCTATTATGTATTCTAAAAAATTACCCACCTGCCATTATGAAAATAGCCTAAAGTAATCCCATAAATCTATATCTAAATTACCTACCTCTGCCATTGTATAAAATAAACTAAAGTAACCCCCTAATCTTCATCAAAATTACCACTTATGTCATTATAAAAATAATTTAAAATAATCCCCTAAATTTGCAACTAAATTACTCACCACTATAACTTAAAGTAACCCTTAAATTTGCATTTATATTACCCACATAGCTATTATTAAAAATAACATCAGGTAACCCTAATTTTAATCCAAATCACCTTAATTAAAAATATATATGATTCTAAATCGTCTATTTCTTACACTATCGGTATACAATATAATAATTAAAGGTGATGTGTGTCACCATTTATGAAGATTAGAGGAAGTGATGAGAATATAGATTTCTATGCTCAAATTATAGCTCTAACTTAGAATCCATTAAACAAATTCAAGCTGATGCCTGCGATACAAGGTGAACGGTAAAAGATTATAAATGTGGATAAAAATATTATAGAGTAATTACTAACTAAAATCTATCACAAACGGATGAAGATAATAAGTATATATCTATATAAGTATTGTGTTCGAATATTTAACAAATGAGAGGTATCTCAAGGTAATAGTTTTGTAGCAATGTGACCTTATTTTTTTTATTAGAGGCTCCGCATTTGTTCTCACGAGGCACACTAAAAAAATACAAATCCTAAAAATTCTCACAAAAAAATCAGAAACATCAAACATCAATCGCATAAACTCTAATAATCATAATCATTTATCCATTATATTTTCTAAAAAGTTACTCACCACTATCATTATGAAAATATTATAAAATAAACCTTAAACCTATATCTAAATTACCGAGATCTCCTATTATAAAAAATAATCTAAAGTAACCTGATAATCTTCATCCAATTTACTTATCCATCTCATTATAAAAAGCATAAGTTAAAATACCATTCTAAATTTGTATCTAAGTTACCCATGTTTGCCATTATTAAAAATAACCTTAAGTAGAAACCTAAATCTTAATCTAATTATCTTGCATCATACATAAATGTCAAAAGTAAACTAATATATGATTCTAAATTACCTATTTATGTTACTGTTAACATAGAAATAATAAGTTAAGGTATATACGCATGATGAGTGTCACCATGTAGACCATTTATATATGTATGTGAGGAAGTGATGAAAAATATTAATTTTTATGCTAAACACAATGTATGGAGGTGTGATACAAAATGAAAAAAAAAGTATGAATGTGGATGAAAAAGTGTATAGAGTAATTACTAATTAAAAATCAATCACAACTAGACAAAGATAAGTAACATCTATATGAGTATTATGTTGAAGTATTGAAAAAATGAGAGAGTAGTAGGTAAAAGATTTTGATTATTAGTTAAGAGTTTAATTTTTAAATATAATAACCTTTAAAAACATTAGCCCGTGCGGGAGCACGGGTTGATGGACTAGTTATATTTAATTAAAAGCTCAAGTTGTACTGTTCCCCTTACGATTCGTTGACGAGTTGAGTTATTATTACTGGAATCTAATTAACAGCTAAACACTAGCTTAGATTATTCACAAAATCAAATGTGTCATGTTATTAGAGTTGCTCCTTGGCACAACTTCAGATCCACGTGGATCTTGCGCGTCTCCTTAATCGACTACGAGGAAATGAACTTGTTTAGGACTTGCGTCGTTGCCTTGACGTGGCTCTTGGTGTTTAATACTCCTATTGTCCACTCTTTGCTTGCAGCCCATCACCCCCTTTAAATTTAAGAACCAGCTCCAGATGCTCCTTAATTATCGACTACAGTCGTGCACTCTCCATGCTTAATTAGGCCAACTAGTCCATCAACCCATGCTATTGCACATGCTAATAATTTTAAGAGTCATTGTATTAGGAAGTTATTAAAAATTAGACTTCTTGTTAATAATCAAATAATTTACCTATGACTCCATCATTTATTTAATATACTAATACAATATTTATTTGGATGTGTACTTATCTATATCTAGTTGTAGTTGATTTTTAATCAGTGATTACTTTATACATTCTTTTAATCCAAATTCTACTTTTTTCACTTTGGATCGCGCCTTCATACATTGTGTTTAACATAAAATCAATATTTTTCATCGCTTCCTTCTGTACATGTATAAATAGTCTACAAGATGACGCCCATTATGCATATATATATATATATATATATATTAACTTAGTATTTTCCATATTAATTATGTTAGAAATAGGCAATTTAGAATTATATATTGATTTACTTTTGGACATTATAGTGAACATGTATATAATTGAATTAAGATTTTGGCGTTTACTTTATGTTATTTTTATAATGATGTGGATAATTTAGATATAAATTTAGATGGGTATTTTAAGTTATTTTTTATAATGATCGGTAATTTAAAAGAATATTACTTTATATTACTTTTTTATAATGACAGAGTTGGATAATTTAGATGTAGTTTTAGTATTTTACTTTATAATATTTTCATAATAATAGTGTGGGTAATTTTTTAGAAAACAGAATAAACCAATGGCTATTACAATCTATAGGATTGATGCCTGTATGTTTCTAATTTTTGTGAGAATTTCTAAAATTTATTTTATTTGTAGCATGTCTCGTGCGAATTAATGCGGAGTCTTTAATAGGAAAAAACTGTTAAGCTAGCCCTTTTATTTGTTAAATATTCTAACACAATAATTATATGAATATATATATTTATTATCTTCATCCAATTGTGATAGACTTTAGTTAGTAATTACTCTACTCATTTTCATCCATGTTTATAATATTTTTTTACTTTGTGTCGCACACTTGAATTTGCTTAATGGACACTAAGTTTGAGCTATATTTTTGACATGAAAATCTATATTCTCATCACTTCATCTATATATTTATAAATGGTGACATGAACTATGTGTATATACCTTAATTATTATTTTCTATACCAATACTGTAAGAAATAGATAATTTAGAATTATATATTGGTGTACCTCGGGGTATATTTTTAGTAAAGACGATTTGGATTAAAATTTGGGATTAACTCATATTATTTTAATAATGGCATAGTGAGTACTTCCGATACAAATTGAAGGAGTTAGTTTAAATTATTTTTATAATGTTAGCGTGGGTAATTTAGATGCAAATTTATGGGGTTATTTAGTTTTTTTTATAATAACATAAGTGGGTAATTTAGATGAATATTAGGGGTTACTTTAGTTTATTTTATGTAATGGCAGAGGTAGGTAATTTAAATATAAATTTAGAGGTTACTATAGGCTATTTCATAATGATATAAGTGGGTAATTTTTTAGAAAACATAACAGATCCAATGCTATGAAAGTTTAGTCTAACAATTGATGGCCAAAATATTTTGCTTTTTGAGAGAATTTTTAGAATTTCTCTATTTTTCTAGAGTGTCCACCTAGGAATCCTAGGTGGCTTCATGTGGAGGCTTCAAAAGTAGCCTCTAATTAGTACTCCCTCCATTCTTTTTTGATAGACCTATTTTACCATAGGACAACTACCAAGGAGAATGAACCCTACTTATCATCTAAGGAATCATGTTATTATATACTCATTGTTATCGTATACATGCACCTCGGTACTGATATCTTCATATACATGCACCAATTATTTTTCTAGAGGAGTTACTTTGCACGAGAATCAAATAGTCATCTGTGTCAAACCCGAGATGGCAACTCAAATAGGACTATCAAAAGAGAAAAAAATAGTTTTGCAAATAGGCCTATCAAAAGAGAATGGAGGGAGTAACAATAAGATAGTAAGAAATAGGGGTAGCGATCAGGAAATCAAAACGAAATGGTTGAAATCCCTTGGGGAGCCAGTTGACAATTTAGATCAAGTATTTGCGCCTACACAATACTCTCTTCATTCTAAAATATTATTCATTATGGCTTTTCTAGATACATAATTTTTTCTATGTATCTAGACATAGTATATATATAGGTGCATATATCAAATTAAAAGCTATGTATCTAGAAAATTCAAAATGAATAGTAATTTCGGATGGAGTATTTGTTAGGAAAAAAGCATTTATTTCGGTGTTTAGTATTAATATTCAGGGTTTGCCGCCAACGTATCCGGTGTGTGTATATATACCGTAAGTATACTCTGTAGCAATAACCTATTCTATAGGCAGTCCATCCCACAACCCAGCTTGCACAATCCTCAATCCCCCAGTTACCATGCGGCTCCTGCAGTCACCATGCTAGCGAGTCGACGGACGTCCCCGAGCCGTTGTACCCTGGTTATGAATTGGAGCCAAGAGCGGACAATCATTACGACATTGATTGTCGTTACTGCAGTAGCGCTAGATCATCGAAGGAATCGTCGAGCGTGGCACCCGTTACGGCATTAGGGACATCAATCGGCGATTGAGTGCTTTCATGCCTAGCGACTCCATCTCCTGCACCATGTTGCGTCACGCTCCGACGCAGTCCAATTCCATGGATGACGTAACTTCGGTAGCGTCCAAGGATCCTCAAACACCATCTGCTACACCGGTGGTGTTCCCTAGCCTGCCTACGGCACAATCGTCGGAATCGACACAGGTCAGATTTTCGGCTCCGTCAGCAACGTTGATGACTTAGGGCACTGCAGCAAGGAGCCATCCCACCATGTCGCCATGCTCAGCACCATTGTTGTCCCCGGTGCCGGCAATAAATCCCGCACGGTTGGCCGTGGTGACTCCTCTCCAACCTGTGTCACCGGGGACCATGGCAACGATTGATCCGGAGAGGACCTACTTGCATGTGAGTATGCTGACATGTAGTCTTTTTTCTGATATATTTGATTGGTTCATCCAACAGCCCAGCTATTCTATAGCTAGTCCATCCAACAATAATCTATAGCCAGCAATTGAATATACTAATCAGCTATATCCGTTCTGGCTTCTTGTGAGAGATAGATTGCACTGTAGTAACGTGGTTCCTTTCTAGCACTGCAATAATTTTTTTAATTGAGTAGTATACAATGGCGATACAAATAACGAGAAGTTATGTATGCTAGATAGGTATCGATTGTTTTTTGTTTCGAGTCTTGTGGTAGTACCTTCTAAAATATGTGTTTCTTTTTCCACGATCCCTTGTTGCCGGACACAATTATGCCAAATGAGGAGCTACGTTTTGAGAGCAAAGATGAAGCTCAAGGCAAAGCAGGGTTTGATGTGCGCATAACCAAGACTAGTAGAAAGACTGCACTAGAGTTGTCGTGCAACAAACAAGGATGCTGGGATTACTGCAAGCCTGGTGAGGAGAGGGTACATGAGAAAATATCAATGAGGTGTGAATTCAAGGCTTTTGTGAAGATTAAATGGAACTAGAAGAAGGACTATTGGTTCTTTGAGAGGATAAGGTTGGAGCACAATCATCCATTGCATCCCTCGCTGACCGTAACATAGTTCTTGAGGATACAGAAGGACAAGGACCCTATAGTCATGGGGATTGTTGATCAGATGCATAGGTGTGATGCTTCCCACAACACTACAGTAAATGTGCTGGCAGAATTATATGGTGGTTGGCAAAACTTCACGTTCACTGAAATGGACTTGAGAAACAGGTAATGTCTTCAGATTTACTAGTGTTGATGATATGGTTCAAATGGAAATCATTGTAATTCAGGTGATATATATGTTCATGATTCCAGGAAAGCTGCAACTGCCAGGGAGGAGAGGAAAAATGATATACCAAAGCTGCTTGAGTTCTTCAAGGAGATGAAGGTCCATAACAAATATTTCTACTACAAGGTGCAGGTAGACAGTAAAAACGTGATCAAGAATGTATTTTGGAGTCATGCAAGCTAGCATGTAGAATATAGAGATTTTGGATGTGGTTACATTCGACACCACATACAATATAGCATGCCTTTAGCTATGTTTGTTGGGTCAAACCATCAACTGCAGAACGTCATTTTGGGGCAAGCACTGTTGCAGGATGAGCAAGCTAACACATTTGAGTGGTTGTTTGGGGCATTCCAAAACTGTATGTCCGGAAGTCGTGACCCAAGGTGTATACTTACAGGTGAGGAATGTTTATACATGAATGTCTTGAGTGATACACTGGGTAAATTATTTGGTAACTTTGTCACCTTTACTGTGGTACAGATCAGGATAGTTCAATGGTGGCAGCGATAAAGAAGGTGTTCAAAAAAATACAGCACAGGTTGTACCGTTGGCACATGTTGAAGAAGTATAAAGCAGAGCTGGAAAACTATACAAGATTCCTGATGGTCTGAAGATAAAACTCCTCACCATAATCAATCACCCACTTACACCTACAGAGTTTGAGTCTGCATGGAATGAGTTGGTGGATGAGTATGGCATATGGGAGGATGATACTATTCAGGGACATTGGAAGAGTAGGAAATTGTGGGTTGTTGCTTATTTGAAACCCTTGTACTGTGGCAGGATGACCTCTACACAAAGAAGTGAAAGCGTAAATAAGATGATCAAGGGCAGTGGCTTCATAGGACATATGACATGCATGTGTAAATTTGCACACAGGATGCTGAACTTCATTCAACACACAAATCACACAGCGGCTGGGGAAACCCATTGGTCTCAAGTAATAATGACAGTGGATTGTTGTTTCTGAAGAAGTTTTAAGATATCGTTTACTGGGGGTAATTTTTTATGTGGTTATCCATGAAATAGGCAGGTAAGTTGCGGTTGACGTTGCAGCCCTTTGATGGACATCTTAGCAGGGTGTACATACAAGTTGTATACAAAAAATACAGGGAAATTTATATTTATAGTACTGCATTCCGAATCGATCCTCATCCTAACGAGGTTGATATTTACCTGGTGACGCACATGGATCAGTCATGGCAATATGCTTGGTTTCAACATTCTTTCAGAGTGGAGGCTGATGTAAGATCAGGTAGATATACATGCGAGTGCAAGACATGGGAGCATACAGGTAAGAGATGGAATTTCAAAAAGTTTCCATTTAGCATTTCCAAGTATAATGTGGTTCGGTGAAAAGTAGCACTGATTATGGTCAATTTGATTATTACAGGCTTGTTCTGTGTCCATCTTATTAAAGCCTTCACATACCTTTAGATTACCAATATACCTCCAGAGTACATAATGAAGAGATACACGAGGGGTGCAAGAACGATGGTAATGTGGGACATGCACGACATTGTGACTTCGGGACCAGGGTGCGAGAGCGATCAGTACAAAACCAAGAAGTTAGTAGAAATCGCGATGGTTGCCCTTAGGGCATGCCGCAAAATAAGTCTTGGGTTTGAGAAAGGCTGTGAACAGCTGACTGCATTAGTTGAGTGGGGTGAAACTATTGCAAGAGGTACTGGAGCATCACATGTGGGGGATCATACAGAAGAATAAAATGATGTGATCCCGGATACTGGAGGTGAACCTGAGGCTAGTTGGGCTAAATAAGATGTGCAAAATAAAAGTATAGATGAACCAGTTCAAAGTGCAATCCAAATTTCAGAGTGTGCGCCAAGGAAGGTAAGAACCAAGAGGAGAAAGCGTGAAGGGAAACAAGTTGTTAATGACCATGCAAGTTCCAGTAAGGCATCGGGGCAATGGACATGTGGATATTGCGGATCTTTGGAACATTATAGTACGGGGTGTGATGTGAACCCGGATAATGCAAATAAGAAAAGAGGTGCAAGTTGGAGTTTGTGAGGCAAGATGGGACGGAAGTAGGGGAGACCACCCACAAAAAGGCAACTGGAGGATGATTTTGATGATGTTGCATGAGTTGTTTGTGTTAAAAGGAAAAAATAATTAGAGTGGAAACAATACTCTGGTGCACTCAATAATTCTTTTGTTTACCATAATTTTCAATAGTTGTGTGTTTGGAACAGATTAATAATATCATTTAGTTTAGCGATTATTTTAATGTATGAACTGTTTTGAATTAAGCATGTTATGGTAATTATTTAAATTCAAAACAACATTCTCTTATTAATCAATGGAATAGTTTTGATATTGAGTACTGATCACTGCAGTGTGTATGGGGTGTCATCATTGTAGAAATAATATGGCCGGATAGGGAAGTGAATTACCACTTATTGTATTACTTGTATTATAATTCTCGTAAGTGATGGTAAATTTAGAGAATTGTGAAGTAGAGTTATGGCAGGAAGGTGTAAGGCGTTGTACAGAGTGAGGATCTTTATTGACTGGATGCAGTGTAATTTAGCCAAACAACTGGAAGGATTTCCTTTGTTCATCTACTAACGAGTCATCTGGGAGGTAGGAAGGAAAAGAGGTAGCCCGAATAACAGTAAAAACTCAAATTTTTGAAAAACATAATTAAAATTATTTAGAATCCATGATATCCAAACGACCACACGGAATGTATGGCTTTTGTCCAAAATGAAGGAAAGTAAACTTGTTTGCTTGTACACTTGTTTATTTATTTCGTCTAATAAAGAGCAAGCACGAGGATCACATGCGAGGCCTGTGTGCTTCTAGACCAGCAGGGAGCTTGTTGATTTTGTGGTAGAGGTTGTAGAAGAGGAACTGAGACCTATACTGCTGAATGTTTTCCTGCATTGTGTAGTTAAACAGAATCAGGACTATTGTAGATGGAGTAAAAATTAAAAACATTGAGTTTTGGTAAAAATGGTGAGGCTTACTATGAGGATTAGAACATGGAAAGAGTCACCGTTCCATAGCTCCATGAATTTGATGGCATAGAACCCACAGTCACTGTCGTGCGAATGCATACATACGTCAATGATAAGACACTTGAATCTAGTAAATTGCTTTATTTTAAAATCTGTTGCCAACTGGAATAAGAGATTAAGTCGTCGAATAATTCAGTCACCCAGGACTTGATGTTAATATGTGTGGTCATTTGGACTAGAATCAAGTACATCAATGTGGTCATGTATGAAGTTGATGCATTATATGTTGTAGTGCTCCTCCTCCATAACCGGCAAAAGGAACTAGACTTGACAAAAGGAAATGTAAGTGAGAAAACTATGAGTTCCAATTCATGAGGTAGCCTTTTTTTTAAGTAAATTCATGAGGTCATGAGGTAGTCGGAAGTAGATGCTAGTTACTACTTTCACCCTAAGCTCTTGAGATAGGAAGACCCTGTACCCACCACCATCAGCCATGTGGCATTCATCATAGCTCATGCAAGGAACAAAGTATGACATGAATTGGGTGGAAAGCATCTCGCCATCAAGGAAAGACTCTCATATTTCTGATCCACTGAATTCTCTCAAGCCGGTGCAGATGAAAATATCACTGGTATGCAAGAAATGACTCATAAGTGTGTGCATGCAGAATTGGATCTTCGAGAGTAGGTTGTAAACAGTACCTTTTGCACTTCATGGCAGTGTGGAACTTCTTCCTCACAGCATGTGCTTTTATCTGTGGAGCTTTTGCTCTTTGTGGATGGGGGACACATACATGGTTGGTCATTTTGTAAGCCGTTGTGGCCTCGGAGCAATGGCTGGACTATGGATAATATCATATTGTGTGCAAGGCTGTAAAAGAATAGCGCCAAGTGCCTCATCTGTGGTGGTCTCGATTCCTGCAAACTGCGCTCGATTGCAGCAAGCAAAAACGGTGTAGTGAGTAGCTTGGTAATAATTTACAATAAATTGTTGTTCAATGTGTGAAACATAGGTTTAAGTTATGCCACCTCATCTGTTACTTGTTTGTCAGTCTATGAATCAACATTGGCTGCTAGTATAGTCATGTCAGTAGTTGCAGCTTGTGGGTGGATAGTATCGGTAGTAGATGTATCTACAAGGTCAATTAGGGAATCCAGGTGTGGGGGTGCTTCGCCAACAATATTATGGGTGCCTGCAGCTAATATAAATAAGTTGCAGGTGAAATGATGATCAAAAGAATTAAGAAGAGTGCATAATGCCATTTGGCGAAGCTGGGACAGGGTCTCCTTTAGTCGGAACAAGAGGCACGATGTGATCTATCATCACATCTGTGTAAACCTAGATATGAAGAATCAACTATGTGTGTAATAGACACCATGATTGATGCTAAAATAGTAGTGTTGTTACTAAACAATGTATTTGTAACCTGAGTACAAATGGGTGAAAGGTTGCCTTCCATTTCCTTGTCAAGGTCAACATTCTCCTGAGGGAAGGGGGATGAGTTATGTTAAATAACCATTGGGACAGTAAATGAGTGAAATTTTTTTTGTGAGAACCAGAAGTAAACATGTAGTCAAGTTTAGTGAATTACATTGTGATAAGAAAAACTATCGTGTAGTGCCTCGGAGGGTGGTAAATCTTGTTCTTGGGTCTTGTTCTGTTACAACCCCTCAGGAATGCCTTGGTTAAGCTCCTGGTTTGTGCCACCTGAAACACAAGGAAGAAATAAGGGATGGCATAATTTCTCATATGCATACTCTATTTTTTTGGATCTAACAACAAACAATTGTCATGGGATATGCCAGAAGACATAACATTTTCCATTGATTTAGGTCGAATAATTGGCGCACCAAATACATGTTCAGATCCTACATTCTGTGCATTGTGGCCATTATACATGTCGACGTCATCGGCTTGAGCTGCATACATTAAGATAGAATATGGAAAATACAAAAATAGTAATCAATATGATGGCAGTGGGCAGCATTATTTTCACTACCTGCATCACAAGTGTGGGGTTGATTACCATGATCTTCACTATTGTTGCCATGCATCTCATCATTCAAAATTTCCTGCAGAGTACGAGTGGCTACCTGATGTGCATCTGATAGCATTTGTTGCCCAATGCTTACATAGCTCGATGCTTTCTTGGCTTTGGTATCAAAACTTGCCAAGGCTAGCATTGCCTACGTCTTCCTAGGCCCACCACTAATCTGATCAACTAACCCACGCAGTTCTGCTTCCATACTGAGGAAACGTGTTGTGGCTAATGGTTCAATGCTTGGTGGGATATTTGAAGATGGGTTCTGAGATGTATGGTAGCAAGTATCGATATTGTTCCTAAGCTGCACACACCAAATGAAATAGGGGGAGTGTTAAGACAGGTTGCAAATATTGGAGAATAATTTACATAATAAAAGAGGACATGCGTGAATAGATCGAACCGGTAACAGCCCAAATGTAGCCTTCCCTTGTTGATCTTTGGTCCTATCGGCATTGATTATCTTTTTATCACATTTTGATCAAAGTACTTCGCGCGAGGAGTGTCCGTGTGCTCAATCTGATGTTGGCATTCTAGGTTGTCCAAATACAATATCTACAACCAAAAATTCAAAAGCATAGATAAAGGGAGTACAACAACAAAAGTTAGTAATTATTTTAATCCAATCACTGCATGCATATGGATGACAAGATGGTGTACCTACAATTGGCAATCTTGCACATCCTGAGAACGATTTCTTTGCTTTGTCAGCCTGCCATGTGAGTGTAGCTTCTCGGAAGTCATCCACAACTACCTTACACCAATTCAAAGCTGGTAAGCAAGATAGGTCCCTAGTCATGTAAACATCCTTGCACCTGATGTTGTTATCAGTGCTTGGGAACATCAATTTGTTGCAAGCAACGATAAAGAAAAATCTTATTGCCATGTGATTAGTAATCGTGCCAGACCCCAGCTCCAGATCATCCTTCAAGGTGTTCTGGAGATGGCTAGCATGCAGGTCATGGGATTTTTCTAAACCCAAAGTCTTGAAAGTAGACAACAACTTGGATGCTTGAATGTGTGCATGCAAATTTATATCTTCACCACCTTCCGGTAAGTCAAGCACCAGCTTTACCACGAAGGGGGTGACATGGATACCCTTGTCTTTGGTAACATTAATTACCATAGTTTTGGGGTCTCGCCTGTCGAACAAGAACTCTAATAGCTCTCTGCTCTCTAACCTCTCTGCTGAAACATAAAGGAGTCCACCAAAACCCATAGGTTTGATTCGCCTACGTTGCTGGAGTGTTAGGTGGTCAACAAACAGGTTAAATGTTGATGGCGCATCGAACAGTAGGTGCATGAGCATACGTGACAGGATTCTTGGAGGCTGCTGAATGAAGATATGAAAAAGGGTCAAATACATGTATATAGAGTAGGTAGAGCGTAGTAAGGGTGAGTTGTGGAAGAATCGGTTCTCATAATATTTATGTAGATAAATGAACCACATCTCAAAATGTAGTAAAATTCCACGGTTTACCGTTGAGCAGGGTCAATCAAATAATTTTTAGTTAAATTACCAAAAAATTCAAAATGTAGCAAACTATATGATTTGCTACAATTGGCATACACACCTAAAAAGAAAAGGTTAATTTACTATTGTACCTTGGCAGTTGCATTGATGCACTATTTCTTCGCAACTGGTTGCCTCGGTGGGGGTTCCATGAAGGCATCATCATCTTCATTATCATCACTATGAGGGAGATCCCTGGCACAGCTTGATTCGGTGTGCGATTATTGCCCACTTTTGGTTGGTGGTTTGCTATTGTTCTTCGCAAGATTTGCATCACAACCACCAGGTCGTTGAGGGGGTGTTGATGGTTGTGGTTGTGCATCAGCTTCTGCAATTGGCTGTGCAGCGGCTACCCCGGTGATCGCGCTAACATCAAAGGTCCACGAGGGGATCCAGTGACGCACGGATGTGTCGGTGTTTTATACCCGACAACCTACCGAGGGGATCCCGAGGTAGTAGATTGGTTGGTGGGAAATCGTTGACCTGAAACTCGAACGTAAAATTAGGGACACAAAACATAAATTTATACAGGTTCGGGCCGCCATAGTAGCATAATATCCTACGTCCTGTTTGGGGTGCTGTATATTACGCTCTGTGCTTGGGTGTTGTTTAGTGTTGAGGATTTGGTCCTCTATTGTCGTTCTATAAGGTTTTGGCCTACCGATCTAGGGACCTCTGCCCTCCTTTATATACTCCAGGTGGCGGGATTACAAGTCGGTTACAAGGAGTAGTCCTAGTAGGATTAAAGGATATCAGTTCTAGTAGGATTATAGGAGAATCCTAGTAGGAATCCATCTTCTTCCTTCCTTGCGGGTACTGGGGATCTATCCTCGACAAGCCCCCGAGCGCTTATAGTTGAATGTAGCAGTCTTTAAGTACTTTTCAGATCCTCACCAAGTAGTTTTAATGCTCCTCGAGCACTTTGTCTGGTTGAATCTTCAAAGTTCCTCAAAACTGCCATGAGGCTATGGTGTGCTCAAGCCCTTGATCGTCTTAATTTTGTAATCTTCATTGTGATATGGAGGGCGGCAAAAGTC
The DNA here is from genome assembly GCF_000263155.2 of Setaria italica. NCBI lineage: Eukaryota > Viridiplantae > Streptophyta > Magnoliopsida > Poales > Poaceae > Setaria > Setaria italica. Next base: position 31,289,592 of record NC_028455.1, on the reverse strand, counting down.
GCACTCCATATGGACTAGGACCTGAGCCTATGTTGAATCGAAGAATTAGGCTGAGGATCAATAAAATCTTGAATCTTCTTCTTTCATCCTGAAAAAATCAACTTTTGGGTGTAGCTTATCAGCCCCTAAGCCTTGGAATGATTAAATAATCAATTCAAGTATCTTTAGTCTTCACGCAAGTCGTCTTTCAAGTAGTCATTTGGCGTCCAACCCCCGAGCTTATACGCCAGGTGAGCCGTAGGAGCCACGTCGAGTAGTTATTTGGCGCTTAGCCCCCGAGCTTGGAAGCTAGCTGAGCTATTGGAGATATTCCGAGTAGTAATTGACACTTAGCCCCCGAGCCTGGGAGCCATTGGAGGTACGCTGAGCATCCTGGAGAGTCCTCACCAAAGCTTGACCTGCAAAAAGAGATGCATATATTATGTAGCATATTGTAGAATTTGGAACTACTGAAATTTATTCAGTGATGAATGTAATATAAATGTTGTGTGTTATGCTCTTGTTCCAGCCATATTTTTTCCTGAGTAGTTAGCCTATTACGTTTAGGGTCTATCCCTGTTTAGCCATTGCCACTGCGTGTGAGATCTTTATCTCGTGTACGCGTACTGGCACTGCTGCTACGCGTCTGAGATCTTTGTCTCGTGTACGCATCCTAGCGTTTAGGCGTGACAGAAGATCCGAGGCTTTCACGAATTAAGGCGTGTTCTGCTCGAAGAGATTAACAACCGCTAAGAGAAGATATTTAAAATAAGTAGTCGGCATTGCGACAAAAAACTGCGTGATTGCACGTAAAGTAGTCATTGAGATTTTTTTGCCTTTTCGACGAGGAGAGCACGTGTTTGCCGCGCATAGGATTTCTGCCTCACTAGGGTGTAGCCGCTGTGAGCCTCTAGCACTCAGTGCACCAAACTTCGTGGCAGAGCCTCCTAATTCGGTGTACCAAGCCTGTGGCAGAGCTTCCGGAACTCAGTGCACCAAACCCGTGGTGATAACCTCTGTAATTCGGTGTACCAAGCCCATGGCTGTCGGTCAACATGCCCCAGAAATAATTCGCAAAGTGCAGCTCTGGAGGGTAATTTTTGTCGAGAGACGTACACAAAAAAGTACTCAGCGTGTTGCCCTGCATGCAGAAAACAAGCTGGAAAAGTTATACGAAATAATTAAAAAAGTGAATTAGCTTGATTCGTGGACGATTGTCGACGAAGCCGTGTCGATTGTTGATGAAGCCAACTAGTCGGAGTCGATTCTGACTAGTTGTTCATCACGTAAACCCGCCCTCGATTAGTTTTCTAGTCAAGACGAGTAGTCAAAATAGACCGTCATTGACTAGTTTTCTAGTCGAGACGAGTAGCTGAAGTAGTCGTCGGCGACTTGATGCGGCCAGATGTCGGCGACTTGATCCGCGCTAGATGTCGGTGTTTTATGCCCGGCAACCTACCGAGGGGTATCCCGAGGTAGTAGATTGGTTGGTGGGGAATCGTCGGACCTAAAACTCGAAGGTAAAAGTGGGGACACTAGACAAAGATTTATACAGGTTCGGGCCAGAGTAGCGTAATACCCTACGTCCTGTTTGGGGTGTTGTATATTGTGCCCTGCGCTTGGGGATTTGGTCCTTTGTTGTCGTTCTATGAGGTTTTGGCCTACCGATCTAGGGAACCCTGTCCTCCTTTATATACTCCATTATATAATCCAGGTGGTAGGATTATTACAAGGAGGATTCCTAGTAGGATTAAAGGGTACGAGTCCTAGTAGGATTATAAGGAATCCTAGTAGGAGTCCGTCTTCTTCCTTCCTTGCGAGTACTGAGGATCTATCCTTGACAGGATGTATATTGATGCAATAACCCAAAACCAAGGAGCATCAGTACTAATGGAATGAGGGAGAGAGAATTACGTGATGCTTACCTCAGAGTGTCTCCGTTGGCTTGGATTAGGATGGGCGGGTCACCCAAACACCAAGAACTTCCAGCAAGCACACATGCGGCAATCCTAGCACGAATGGCACAGGCCATCAAGGGGGGCTAATTAAACTACAGGGATGCGATTGGAACAGCCCAGCATCATCGCTGGTGGAGGATTTGGGCGCCTCCAGCAGCAGCGATGCAATGTTCTTGTGAAGAGTCAGGGTTGGAGGCTGAAGCAGGTTTTTTTACCGTGACATCGAGGAGTGATTGATTACGCTGCGGCAATCAGGGGATTTCTTCCAGCGATGCCAGAGCGGCGGCACCTCCGGAGGATTGCGCATCCACTTCCTGCTCGGCGAATGAATCATGGCGACAATATTTTCTGCGTGCGTGTGTGATGGGAAATGGGAGAAATTTGGGGATCCTTTTCTACCTAATTAATCGGTGGCTGCCCTGTCGCTTAGGCTAAGAATCGCCGAGTCGAGCCGCGCTAGCTGCGGAGCCGTTTGGGGATGAGCAAGGGGGTGATACGGGCTCGGGTTTGATCGGATCGGACGGAGAATGGAGACGGCCACAGAATTAGTTATTTTGTGGTCGGCTTTAGATAAACACCTATATATACACACACCATGTTGGTGTGCTACGTACGTGTATACACACGGGGCCAGAAGGGCTCGAGCCGGCTATCTTCGTATGGACAGGTACAGTGTCGTGTATCGAGTGTCAGGTTGTAACGCTTCGAATCTCAAATAAACCTGCTACCGTGATACGGGACAAGTACGTACTACGCCGCGGAAGCAGACGCTAGTGTGGCGTATAAACATCTCTTGGTCGATCTGTCTCGCGTCGTCACTCGTGATGGAGTACGCAAACACATTATTATTCCGTCCTGTATGCACTAAAACCATTTTGTTGTGCCAAGCTAGCCGCGGTCAGAGAGGCGAGGGCCGGTGATAATAGGCGGCGAGGACATAGCTCGACAGGAGAGGGTGAGAGGGAGGGAGGACATAGCTGACTCATACGAAGACGCTCATTGTTGCGGGTACAGAGTATTTGTTGAATATTCGTTCTTCAGTTGAAGCAAACACATACCATGTCTCCATCATGAACGTTGGACCTTAAGAGAGAAAACGTGGCCACCATGAAGACATCGTGATTCTCATTGTCGCATACCCTGATTGTCTCTGTCCGATTGGCCTGTCTTCGAGGATTAGAGATTTATCCATAGATGTAATTAAAGTGGGTTTCAGCGAACTTGGATTCTAGAAAAAATCTGGATGGTGTACTTTGGATCTCTAGATTCCATAATCTGATTTTATGATTGCTTGTTGATTAGATTCCTTTTATGCCCTAGCTATCCAATAGAGTGGAGAGTGGCGGATTGGACAATTACCGAGAAGGATGATGAGCAAAGTGGTAAAATGCACATGTAGAATCGTGATTCTTGGAATCTAGAATTTTAGCTTATGAAATCTGAGCTAGAATCTGTCTCATTTGAAGGTACATCAGATTCCATATTTCGAATTCCGAAAATCTAGACTCATCCAAATGGGTTCTTAAGGAATTGGCGTTGTGCCTATCATCGTATTGAATCTGAAGACGAGCTTTGACGGATTTTAGAAATCGATCCTAACACTAACACACTTTGCCACCTCCGTGCCTACTATCAATTTGAAGGACGGAGCACTGAAGTGATAATGGACTGTGTCCCTCTCAAAGCCTCGTGGTCCTTAGGATGTTACAGGGCCTAAGCAACTTATAAATAAGCAAATAAGTTGCTTATAACCCAAACACTCTTGTTTATAGAGTTGCTTATAATTGTTTATGCATAAGCAAATAAGCAAGTTTTGAGTTGCATATGGTTGCTTATGGAGCACTTTACACCTCCTACCCTTATTCTCTCTCCTCTCTCCCCTTTCTCTCTCCTCTATCCTGTCACCACTCAGGCCACCGCCGGTTCCGCTCGCCGCCGCCGCTGCGCCCGCCGCCCGCCGCCGTTGCGCCGGCCGCCCAAAATAATACTCAACTCTAGGCTAGCCTATTACATCACCAACAAAAATTAGGCTACGCCGAGGAGTATGAAAGACCAACTCTAAACACATCTAGAAATCATCAAGGTCATTTATGGAGATGATACTAATCGTGGGAGAGTGGGCTGCCCACGAAGGTGGTTGTGGGGCTGCACTCTCAAAGTCCATACTGGAGAAACCTTCTATCTCCTCGGGGTCCTCCTCCTCCATAGCCTCGGGAGGTGCGTGCATGGTGGCCTGCTCCTGGTGGTGCATCTCAAGGTGCTCGTTGGCGTCGGACAACTCCATGTCAAGGTCGTCAATCTGCTCGGCCAACAACTCATGTCGGCCATCCAACTCTGTTGCACTCACTACGCTGGGTCTC